>NW_027436211.1:0-10000 GCF_964199755.1 Larus michahellis | reverse complement strand
GGTTAGGGTTAGGGTTAGGGTTAGGGTTAGGGTTAGGGTTAGGGTTAGGGTTAGGGTTAGGGTTAGGGTTAGGGTTAGGGTTAGGGTTAGGGTTAGGGTTAGGGTTAGGGTTAGGGTTAGGGTTAGGGTTAGGGTTAGGGTTAGGGTTAGGGTTAGGGTTAGGGTTAGGGTTAGGGTTAGGGTTAGGGTTAGGGTTAGGGTTAGGGTTAGGGTTAGGGTTAGGGTTAGGGTTAGGGTTAGGGTTAGGGTTAGGGTTAGGGTTAGGGTTAGGGTTAGGGTTAGGGTTAGGGTTAGGGTTAGGGTTAGGGTTAGGGTTAGGGTTAGGGTTAGGGTTAGGGTTAGGGTTAGGGTTAGGGTTAGGGTTAGGGTTAGGGTTAGGGTTAGGGTTAGGGTTAGGGTTAGGGTTAGGGTTAGGGTTAGGGTTAGGGTTAGGGTTAGGGTTAGGGTTAGGGTTAGGGTTAGGGTTAGGGTTAGGGTTAGGGTTAGGGTTAGGGTTAGGGTTAGGGTTAGGGTTAGGGTTAGGGTTAGGGTTAGGGTTAGGGTTAGGGTTAGGGTTAGGGTTAGGGTTAGGGTTAGGGTTAGGGTTAGGGTTAGGGTTAGGGTTAGGGTTAGGGTTAGGGTTAGGGTTAGGGTTAGGGTTAGGGTTAGGGTTAGGGTTAGGGTTAGGGTTAGGGTTAGGGTTAGGGTTAGGGTTAGGGTTAGGGTTAGGGTTAGGGTTAGGGTTAGGGTTAGGGTTAGGGTTAGGGTTAGGGTTAGGGTTAGGGTTAGGGTTAGGGTTAGGGTTAGGGTTAGGGTTAGGGTTAGGGTTAGGGTTAGGGTTAGGGTTAGGGTTAGGGTTAGGGTTAGGGTTAGGGTTAGGGTTAGGGTTAGGGTTAGGGTTAGGGTTAGGGTTAGGGTTAGGGTTAGGGTTAGGGTTAGGGTTAGGGTTAGGGTTAGGGTTAGGGTTAGGGTTAGGGTTAGGGTTAGGGTTAGGGTTAGGGTTAGGGTTAGGGTTAGGGTTAGGGTTAGGGTTAGGGTTAGGGTTAGGGTTAGGGTTAGGGTTAGGGTTAGGGTTAGGGTTAGGGTTAGGGTTAGGGTTAGGGTTAGGGTTAGGGTTAGGGTTAGGGTTAGGGTTAGGGTTAGGGTTAGGGTTAGGGTTAGGGTTAGGGTTAGGGTTAGGGTTAGGGTTAGGGTTAGGGTTAGGGTTAGGGTTAGGGTTAGGGTTAGGGTTAGGGTTAGGGTTAGGGTTAGGGTTAGGGTTAGGGTTAGGGTTAGGGTTAGGGTTAGGGTTAGGGTTAGGGTTAGGGTTAGGGTTAGGGTTAGGGTTAGGGTTAGGGTTAGGGTTAGGGTTAGGGTTAGGGTTAGGGTTAGGGTTAGGGTTAGGGTTAGGGTTAGGGTTAGGGTTAGGGTTAGGGTTAGGGTTAGGGTTAGGGTTAGGGTTAGGGTTAGGGTTAGGGTTAGGGTTAGGGTTAGGGTTAGGGTTAGGGTTAGGGTTAGGGTTAGGGTTAGGGTTAGGGTTAGGGTTAGGGTTAGGGTTAGGGTTAGGGTTAGGGTTAGGGTTAGGGTTAGGGTTAGGGTTAGGGTTAGGGTTAGGGTTAGGGTTAGGGTTAGGGTTAGGGTTAGGGTTAGGGTTAGGGTTAGGGTTAGGGTTAGGGTTAGGGTTAGGGTTAGGGTTAGGGTTAGGGTTAGGGTTAGGGTTAGGGTTAGGGTTAGGGTTAGGGTTAGGGTTAGGGTTAGGGTTAGGGTTAGGGTTAGGGTTAGGGTTAGGGTTAGGGTTAGGGTTAGGGTTAGGGTTAGGGTTAGGGTTAGGGTTAGGGTTAGGGTTAGGGTTAGGGTTAGGGTTAGGGTTAGGGTTAGGGTTAGGGTTAGGGTTAGGGTTAGGGTTAGGGTTAGGGTTAGGGTTAGGGTTAGGGTTAGGGTTAGGGTTAGGGTTAGGGTTAGGGTTAGGGTTAGGGTTAGGGTTAGGGTTAGGGTTAGGGTTAGGGTTAGGGTTAGGGTTAGGGTTAGGGTTAGGGTTAGGGTTAGGGTTAGGGTTAGGGTTAGGGTTAGGGTTAGGGTTAGGGTTAGGGTTAGGGTTAGGGTTAGGGTTAGGGTTAGGGTTAGGGTTAGGGTTAGGGTTAGGGTTAGGGTTAGGGTTAGGGTTAGGGTTAGGGTTAGGGTTAGGGTTAGGGTTAGGGTTAGGGTTAGGGTTAGGGTTAGGGTTAGGGTTAGGGTTAGGGTTAGGGTTAGGGTTAGGGTTAGGGTTAGGGTTAGGGTTAGGGTTAGGGTTAGGGTTAGGGTTAGGGTTAGGGTTAGGGTTAGGGTTAGGGTTAGGGTTAGGGTTAGGGTTAGGGTTAGGGTTAGGGTTAGGGTTAGGGTTAGGGTTAGGGTTAGGGTTAGGGTTAGGGTTAGGGTTAGGGTTAGGGTTAGGGTTAGGGTTAGGGTTAGGGTTAGGGTTAGGGTTAGGGTTAGGGTTAGGGTTAGGGTTAGGGTTAGGGTTAGGGTTAGGGTTAGGGTTAGGGTTAGGGTTAGGGTTAGGGTTAGGGTTAGGGTTAGGGTTAGGGTTAGGGTTAGGGTTAGGGTTAGGGTTAGGGTTAGGGTTAGGGTTAGGGTTAGGGTTAGGGTTAGGGTTAGGGTTAGGGTTAGGGTTAGGGTTAGGGTTAGGGTTAGGGTTAGGGTTAGGGTTAGGGTTAGGGTTAGGGTTAGGGTTAGGGTTAGGGTTAGGGTTAGGGTTAGGGTTAGGGTTAGGGTTAGGGTTAGGGTTAGGGTTAGGGTTAGGGTTAGGGTTAGGGTTAGGGTTAGGGTTAGGGTTAGGGTTAGGGTTAGGGTTAGGGTTAGGGTTAGGGTTAGGGTTAGGGTTAGGGTTAGGGTTAGGGTTAGGGTTAGGGTTAGGGTTAGGGTTAGGGTTAGGGTTAGGGTTAGGGTTAGGGTTAGGGTTAGGGTTAGGGTTAGGGTTAGGGTTAGGGTTAGGGTTAGGGTTAGGGTTAGGGTTAGGGTTAGGGTTAGGGTTAGGGTTAGGGTTAGGGTTAGGGTTAGGGTTAGGGTTAGGGTTAGGGTTAGGGTTAGGGTTAGGGTTAGGGTTAGGGTTAGGGTTAGGGTTAGGGTTAGGGTTAGGGTTAGGGTTAGGGTTAGGGTTAGGGTTAGGGTTAGGGTTAGGGTTAGGGTTAGGGTTAGGGTTAGGGTTAGGGTTAGGGTTAGGGTTAGGGTTAGGGTTAGGGTTAGGGTTAGGGTTAGGGTTAGGGTTAGGGTTAGGGTTAGGGTTAGGGTTAGGGTTAGGGTTAGGGTTAGGGTTAGGGTTAGGGTTAGGGTTAGGGTTAGGGTTAGGGTTAGGGTTAGGGTTAGGGTTAGGGTTAGGGTTAGGGTTAGGGTTAGGGTTAGGGTTAGGGTTAGGGTTAGGGTTAGGGTTAGGGTTAGGGTTAGGGTTAGGGTTAGGGTTAGGGTTAGGGTTAGGGTTAGGGTTAGGGTTAGGGTTAGGGTTAGGGTTAGGGTTAGGGTTAGGGTTAGGGTTAGGGTTAGGGTTAGGGTTAGGGTTAGGGTTAGGGTTAGGGTTAGGGTTAGGGTTAGGGTTAGGGTTAGGGTTAGGGTTAGGGTTAGGGTTAGGGTTAGGGTTAGGGTTAGGGTTAGGGTTAGGGTTAGGGTTAGGGTTAGGGTTAGGGTTAGGGTTAGGGTTAGGGTTAGGGTTAGGGTTAGGGTTAGGGTTAGGGTTAGGGTTAGGGTTAGGGTTAGGGTTAGGGTTAGGGTTAGGGTTAGGGTTAGGGTTAGGGTTAGGGTTAGGGTTAGGGTTAGGGTTAGGGTTAGGGTTAGGGTTAGGGTTAGGGTTAGGGTTAGGGTTAGGGTTAGGGTTAGGGTTAGGGTTAGGGTTAGGGTTAGGGTTAGGGTTAGGGTTAGGGTTAGGGTTAGGGTTAGGGTTAGGGTTAGGGTTAGGGTTAGGGTTAGGGTTAGGGTTAGGGTTAGGGTTAGGGTTAGGGTTAGGGTTAGGGTTAGGGTTAGGGTTAGGGTTAGGGTTAGGGTTAGGGTTAGGGTTAGGGTTAGGGTTAGGGTTAGGGTTAGGGTTAGGGTTAGGGTTAGGGTTAGGGTTAGGGTTAGGGTTAGGGTTAGGGTTAGGGTTAGGGTTAGGGTTAGGGTTAGGGTTAGGGTTAGGGTTAGGGTTAGGGTTAGGGTTAGGGTTAGGGTTAGGGTTAGGGTTAGGGTTAGGGTTAGGGTTAGGGTTAGGGTTAGGGTTAGGGTTAGGGTTAGGGTTAGGGTTAGGGTTAGGGTTAGGGTTAGGGTTAGGGTTAGGGTTAGGGTTAGGGTTAGGGTTAGGGTTAGGGTTAGGGTTAGGGTTAGGGTTAGGGTTAGGGTTAGGGTTAGGGTTAGGGTTAGGGTTAGGGTTAGGGTTAGGGTTAGGGTTAGGGTTAGGGTTAGGGTTAGGGTTAGGGTTAGGGTTAGGGTTAGGGTTAGGGTTAGGGTTAGGGTTAGGGTTAGGGTTAGGGTTAGGGTTAGGGTTAGGGTTAGGGTTAGGGTTAGGGTTAGGGTTAGGGTTAGGGTTAGGGTTAGGGTTAGGGTTAGGGTTAGGGTTAGGGTTAGGGTTAGGGTTAGGGTTAGGGTTAGGGTTAGGGTTAGGGTTAGGGTTAGGGTTAGGGTTAGGGTTAGGGTTAGGGTTAGGGTTAGGGTTAGGGTTAGGGTTAGGGTTAGGGTTAGGGTTAGGGTTAGGGTTAGGGTTAGGGTTAGGGTTAGGGTTAGGGTTAGGGTTAGGGTTAGGGTTAGGGTTAGGGTTAGGGTTAGGGTTAGGGTTAGGGTTAGGGTTAGGGTTAGGGTTAGGGTTAGGGTTAGGGTTAGGGTTAGGGTTAGGGTTAGGGTTAGGGTTAGGGTTAGGGTTAGGGTTAGGGTTAGGGTTAGGGTTAGGGTTAGGGTTAGGGTTAGGGTTAGGGTTAGGGTTAGGGTTAGGGTTAGGGTTAGGGTTAGGGTTAGGGTTAGGGTTAGGGTTAGGGTTAGGGTTAGGGTTAGGGTTAGGGTTAGGGTTAGGGTTAGGGTTAGGGTTAGGGTTAGGGTTAGGGTTAGGGTTAGGGTTAGGGTTAGGGTTAGGGTTAGGGTTAGGGTTAGGGTTAGGGTTAGGGTTAGGGTTAGGGTTAGGGTTAGGGTTAGGGTTAGGGTTAGGGTTAGGGTTAGGGTTAGGGTTAGGGTTAGGGTTAGGGTTAGGGTTAGGGTTAGGGTTAGGGTTAGGGTTAGGGTTAGGGTTAGGGTTAGGGTTAGGGTTAGGGTTAGGGTTAGGGTTAGGGTTAGGGTTAGGGTTAGGGTTAGGGTTAGGGTTAGGGTTAGGGTTAGGGTTAGGGTTAGGGTTAGGGTTAGGGTTAGGGTTAGGGTTAGGGTTAGGGTTAGGGTTAGGGTTAGGGTTAGGGTTAGGGTTAGGGTTAGGGTTAGGGTTAGGGTTAGGGTTAGGGTTAGGGTTAGGGTTAGGGTTAGGGTTAGGGTTAGGGTTAGGGTTAGGGTTAGGGTTAGGGTTAGGGTTAGGGTTAGGGTTAGGGTTAGGGTTAGGGTTAGGGTTAGGGTTAGGGTTAGGGTTAGGGTTAGGGTTAGGGTTAGGGTTAGGGTTAGGGTTAGGGTTAGGGTTAGGGTTAGGGTTAGGGTTAGGGTTAGGGTTAGGGTTAGGGTTAGGGTTAGGGTTAGGGTTAGGGTTAGGGTTAGGGTTAGGGTTAGGGTTAGGGTTAGGGTTAGGGTTAGGGTTAGGGTTAGGGTTAGGGTTAGGGTTAGGGTTGGGTTAGGGTTAGGGTTAGGGTTAGGGTTAGGGTTAGGGTTAGGGTTAGGGTTAGGGTTAGGGTTAGGGTTAGGGTTAGGGTTAGGGTTAGGGTTAGGGTTAGGGTTAGGGTTAGGGTTAGGGTTAGGGTTAGGGTTAGGGTTAGGGTTAGGGTTAGGGTTAGGGTTAGGGTTAGGGTTAGGGTTAGGGTTAGGGTTAGGGTTAGGGTTAGGGTTAGGGTTAGGGTTAGGGTTAGGGTTAGGGTTAGGGTTAGGGTTAGGGTTAGGGTTAGGGTTAGGGTTAGGGTTAGGGTTAGGGTTAGGGTTAGGGTTAGGGTTAGGGTTAGGGTTAGGGTTAGGGTTAGGGTTAGGGTTAGGGTTAGGGTTAGGGTTAGGGTTAGGGTTAGGGTTAGGGTTAGGGTTAGGGTTAGGGTTAGGGTTAGGGTTAGGGTTAGGGTTAGGGTTAGGGTTAGGGTTAGGGTTAGGGTTAGGGTTAGGGTTAGGGTTAGGGTTAGGGTTAGGGTTAGGGTTAGGGTTAGGGTTAGGGTTAGGGTTAGGGTTAGGGTTAGGGTTAGGGTTAGGGTTAGGGTTAGGGTTAGGGTTAGGGTTAGGGTTAGGGTTAGGGTTAGGGTTAGGGTTAGGGTTAGGGTTAGGGTTAGGGTTAGGGTTAGGGTTAGGGTTAGGGTTAGGGTTAGGGTTAGGGTTAGGGTTAGGGTTAGGGTTAGGGTTAGGGTTAGGGTTAGGGTTAGGGTTAGGGTTAGGGTTAGGGTTAGGGTTAGGGTTAGGGTTAGGGTTAGGGTTAGGGTTAGGGTTAGGGTTAGGGTTAGGGTTAGGGTTAGGGTTAGGGTTAGGGTTAGGGTTAGGGTTAGGGTTAGGGTTAGGGTTAGGGTTAGGGTTAGGGTTAGGGTTAGGGTTAGGGTTAGGGTTAGGGTTAGGGTTAGGGTTAGGGTTAGGGTTAGGGTTAGGGTTAGGGTTAGGGTTAGGGTTAGGGTTAGGGTTAGGGTTAGGGTTAGGGTTAGGGTTAGGGTTAGGGTTAGGGTTAGGGTTAGGGTTAGGGTTAGGGTTAGGGTTAGGGTTAGGGTTAGGGTTAGGGTTAGGGTTAGGGTTAGGGTTAGGGTTAGGGTTAGGGTTAGGGTTAGGGTTAGGGTTAGGGTTAGGGTTAGGGTTAGGGTTAGGGTTAGGGTTAGGGTTAGGGTTAGGGTTAGGGTTAGGGTTAGGGTTAGGGTTAGGGTTAGGGTTAGGGTTAGGGTTAGGGTTAGGGTTAGGGTTAGGGTTAGGGTTAGGGTTAGGGTTAGGGTTAGGGTTAGGGTTAGGGTTAGGGTTAGGGTTAGGGTTAGGGTTAGGGTTAGGGTTAGGGTTAGGGTTAGGGTTAGGGTTAGGGTTAGGGTTAGGGTTAGGGTTAGGGTTAGGGTTAGGGTTAGGGTTAGGGTTAGGGTTAGGGTTAGGGTTAGGGTTAGGGTTAGGGTTAGGGTTAGGGTTAGGGTTAGGGTTAGGGTTAGGGTTAGGGTTAGGGTTAGGGTTAGGGTTAGGGTTAGGGTTAGGGTTAGGGTTAGGGTTAGGGTTAGGGTTAGGGTTAGGGTTAGGGTTAGGGTTAGGGTTAGGGTTAGGGTTAGGGTTAGGGTTAGGGTTAGGGTTAGGGTTAGGGTTAGGGTTAGGGTTAGGGTTAGGGTTAGGGTTAGGGTTAGGGTTAGGGTTAGGGTTAGGGTTAGGGTTAGGGTTAGGGTTAGGGTTAGGGTTAGGGTTAGGGTTAGGGTTAGGGTTAGGGTTAGGGTTAGGGTTAGGGTTAGGGTTAGGGTTAGGGTTAGGGTTAGGGTTAGGGTTAGGGTTAGGGTTAGGGTTAGGGTTAGGGTTAGGGTTAGGGTTAGGGTTAGGGTTAGGGTTAGGGTTAGGGTTAGGGTTAGGGTTAGGGTTAGGGTTAGGGTTAGGGTTAGGGTTAGGGTTAGGGTTAGGGTTAGGGTTAGGGTTAGGGTTAGGGTTAGGGTTAGGGTTAGGGTTAGGGTTAGGGTTAGGGTTAGGGTTAGGGTTAGGGTTAGGGTTAGGGTTAGGGTTAGGGTTAGGGTTAGGGTTAGGGTTAGGGTTAGGGTTAGGGTTAGGGTTAGGGTTAGGGTTAGGGTTAGGGTTAGGGTTAGGGTTAGGGTTAGGGTTAGGGTTAGGGTTAGGGTTAGGGTTAGGGTTAGGGTTAGGGTTAGGGTTAGGGTTAGGGTTAGGGTTAGGGTTAGGGTTAGGGTTAGGGTTAGGGTTAGGGTTAGGGTTAGGGTTAGGGTTAGGGTTAGGGTTAGGGTTAGGGTTAGGGTTAGGGTTAGGGTTAGGGTTAGGGTTAGGGTTAGGGTTAGGGTTAGGGTTAGGGTTAGGGTTAGGGTTAGGGTTAGGGTTAGGGTTAGGGTTAGGGTTAGGGTTAGGGTTAGGGTTAGGGTTAGGGTTAGGGTTAGGGTTAGGGTTAGGGTTAGGGTTAGGGTTAGGGTTAGGGTTAGGGTTAGGGTTAGGGTTAGGGTTAGGGTTAGGGTTAGGGTTAGGGTTAGGGTTAGGGTTAGGGTTAGGGTTAGGGTTAGGGTTAGGGTTAGGGTTAGGGTTAGGGTTAGGGTTAGGGTTAGGGTTAGGGTTAGGGTTAGGGTTAGGGTTAGGGTTAGGGTTAGGGTTAGGGTTAGGGTTAGGGTTAGGGTTAGGGTTAGGGTTAGGGTTAGGGTTAGGGTTAGGGTTAGGGTTAGGGTTAGGGTTAGGGTTAGGGTTAGGGTTAGGGTTAGGGTTAGGGTTAGGGTTAGGGTTAGGGTTAGGGTTAGGGTTAGGGTTAGGGTTAGGGTTAGGGTTAGGGTTAGGGTTAGGGTTAGGGTTAGGGTTAGGGTTAGGGTTAGGGTTAGGGTTAGGGTTAGGGTTAGGGTTAGGGTTAGGGTTAGGGTTAGGGTTAGGGTTAGGGTTAGGGTTAGGGTTAGGGTTAGGGTTAGGGTTAGGGTTAGGGTTAGGGTTAGGGTTAGGGTTAGGGTTAGGGTTAGGGTTAGGGTTAGGGTTAGGGTTAGGGTTAGGGTTAGGGTTAGGGTTAGGGTTAGGGTTAGGGTTAGGGTTAGGGTTAGGGTTAGGGTTAGGGTTAGGGTTAGGGTTAGGGTTAGGGTTAGGGTTAGGGTTAGGGTTAGGGTTAGGGTTAGGGTTAGGGTTAGGGTTAGGGTTAGGGTTAGGGTTAGGGTTAGGGTTAGGGTTAGGGTTAGGGTTAGGGTTAGGGTTAGGGTTAGGGTTAGGGTTAGGGTTAGGGTTAGGGTTAGGGTTAGGGTTAGGGTTAGGGTTAGGGTTAGGGTTAGGGTTAGGGTTAGGGTTAGGGTTAGGGTTAGGGTTAGGGTTAGGGTTAGGGTTAGGGTTAGGGTTAGGGTTAGGGTTAGGGTTAGGGTTAGGGTTAGGGTTAGGGTTAGGGTTAGGGTTAGGGTTAGGGTTAGGGTTAGGGTTAGGGTTAGGGTTAGGGTTAGGGTTAGGGTTAGGGTTAGGGTTAGGGTTAGGGTTAGGGTTAGGGTTAGGGTTAGGGTTAGGGTTAGGGTTAGGGTTAGGGTTAGGGTTAGGGTTAGGGTTAGGGTTAGGGTTAGGGTTAGGGTTAGGGTTAGGGTTAGGGTTAGGGTTAGGGTTAGGGTTAGGGTTAGGGTTAGGGTTAGGGTTAGGGTTAGGGTTAGGGTTAGGGTTAGGGTTAGGGTTAGGGTTAGGGTTAGGGTTAGGGTTAGGGTTAGGGTTAGGTTAGGGTTAGGGTTAGGGTTAGGGTTAGGGTTAGGGTTAGGGTTAGGGTTAGGGTTAGGGTTAGGGTTAGGGTTAGGGTTAGGGTTAGGGTTAGGGTTAGGGTTAGGGTTAGGGTTAGGGTTAGGGTTAGGGTTAGGGTTAGGGTTAGGGTTAGGGTTAGGGTTAGGGTTAGGGTTAGGGTTAGGGTTAGGGTTAGGGTTAGGGTTAGGGTTAGGGTTAGGGTTAGGGTTAGGGTTAGGGTTAGGGTTAGGGTTAGGGTTAGGGTTAGGGTTAGGGTTAGGGTTAGGGTTAGGGTTAGGGTTAGGGTTAGGGTTAGGGTTAGGGTTAGGGTTAGGGTTAGGGTTAGGGTTAGGGTTAGGGTTAGGGTTAGGGTTAGGGTTAGGGTTAGGGTTAGGGTTAGGGTTAGGGTTAGGGTTAGGGTTAGGGTTAGGGTTAGGGTTAGGGTTAGGGTTAGGGTTAGGGTTAGGGTTAGGGTTAGGGTTAGGGTTAGGGTTAGGGTTAGGGTTAGGGTTAGGGTTAGGGTTAGGTTAGGGTTAGGGTTAGGGTTAGGGTTAGGGTTAGGTTAGGGTTAGGGTTAGGGTTAGGGTTAGGGTTAGGGTTAGGGTTAGGGTTAGGGTTAGGG
>NW_027436210.1:0-61517 GCF_964199755.1 Larus michahellis | reverse complement strand
TTTATGATTGACTCAAATACATCTGAACCTGTTGAAATGAACCCAAAACCTACACCCCCACAAACTTTCAAGGGTGTAGCTACTCAGCCCTCCATTAGTCTAACTCCTTACACCTTTAACATTGGACCTTATGCCATTAAACACACAGGTCAACAACAAATACCGTTTAACCCAACATATTCCCTCAAACGAGTAGAATTGTCAATGCAGATTAATATCTCTGCGATCAAACCCACCTGCTCACCATTCCTGAGTACATCTTATGCAGGATGGTCAGCATGGTTAGGCCGGCGAACTGTTGACACCTCACAACGACTGAAGAGAGAGGTGACTGGTATCTTAGGAACAGGACTGGGAGTCTTAAATAGTACAGATGCTGAGATACTTGCAAACAAACTAGTCACAACTACTAGTGATCTAGACAAATTAAAACATCCTCTACAGTCCTCTCTATCAGCATTGGGAAATCACCAATGGCTTTTATCGAATATATTGCCTCAGTGGGAGGAAACAGGTGAAAAAGACCATCAGCTGATCACAAATGCACTTGGTACAACCCCAAACAATGTTTCCTTGGCCCTTAGTTGTATCCAAGCCCAACTGTGGATGCAATCTATGACAGCCCGCAATTATAAGGGAAGGTGAAGAAGGCACCTTGCCCACTGAAATTCGAAAAGTAATATGGGATAATGCAATTGAGTTTGAGAGAAAATTTCAGTCCTGGTGGTATCTGGTTAATTTCACCTATGATCCCACTGAGAGCAAAGCCACAGCTTTTGTCTTAACGATACGCAATGCCTCAGTATACACCATATACCCAATCATCGCACTGGGGTTGAATCACCATGGAGCTATACTCCATCCGGTAGAGCATAGAGCGTGGGCACAACAAAACGAGAATAAATGGCAAACTGTTGATGTTGAAGCATGCATTTCACGAGATCAACAAGGATTCATTTGTGAGAGTAATACTCTCAAGGCACAAGACATTTGTCTTGACACCAACCAGAATGTTTGTCATTTTGAGATACAACCTGATGAAACCCCAGAAACTGTGCTTGTATATATTGGGAAAGGGTGTGTTTGCATGAGGTCTCCCTGTACTTTTGTATTCGTAGATGACATAGCAGTAGATATAAGTAATAACTCAAATCTTTGTGTTTGTAACTTTACTAACATCATTGGATGTGACTTCAGTTATTCAGCTCCTGTTACGTCTTTTCAATTGCTACAATCTAATTACACATTGATTCGAGATTTGCTGCCTACCCCTATCGGAATGAATCTCTCACTAGTGAGGAAGTTGCTACAACACGATGAATTGAAGCGATTGTTGAAAGAGGCCCAAGAAAATGGACAAAGAACTCTGATTACTGTCCATCATGAGGTTGAAGAAATACACCATGTACTGGAAAGGGTCAAGAGAGACGGTGGACATGAACGGTGGGACACCCTCTTTGGATGGTCACCGACAGCTACAGGACTTTTTAACAAGATGCTCCATCCTGTTGTTGTTCTACTAGTACTCACTGTATTGTGCTTTGCTTTGACAATTGTTTTGCATGTTAGACTTTGGATTATGATGAAACGCTTAACTCGCTTAATCACCCCGCAAGAAGTATTTGCACTTGATATCCCTCGCCATAAGAGGACATGTGATATTCCCCATCAGTATTGATTATCGTGGAGCTTGAGTGACCGTAGTCACGGGGTGGATTATGTGGAATAATTACTAAATTGGCCAAGAATACAAAAATACAGCATTGTTCACACATTAAGGAAAGTCATAAAATCAAGAGGCTTCTGAGGTAGAATACAGCCACAGCTAGCACACGAAGAATGCAACATCTGTGATTCCCTGCGCGAGGTTGTTTGCGAAACTACACGAGGGATGGAACGGAACACGCTTGTTCCGTGGCCTTCCCTTGTGACGAATAGCAGATATGGGACGAGATGGTACTACGGAACTGATAAGCGGCCTACACGCTACCCGAGCCAACCTTTCGTCAAATGTTGATGAAATGCTGTCCTTTTGTGCGAACTTTGCTCACCACAATGTACCAAAACACACCTCCATCCCGGAGGCTATCCGCCCCCGAGGTGTGAACACTCCTCCTTGAATACATTAATCATAATAAAAGTATGTATGACTAAAGTCACTCAAACTCCACTTTTGAAGATAAAAAAATAATATAAAAATAGCCCAAGAGAGAGGGGATGTCAGGGAAGACACCATCGCGAAGAATTCCACCGCTGATTTCCGGGATCAGTCGACGGGCTGAGCCCTTTCTTCCCCCCCATAGGGACGCCTTTGGGTAAGACTTCGATTACACCGAGCGCTTTCTCGGGGACTTAGAAATTTCTCTAGAGAATCTCTACCCTACGTTTATAGCCAGGCTGTATCGTTTATAATTTTGTCGCGCGTTTGTATACTTAGCAATATCTTTATTTGCACGTGCTTTGCAGACAGTGTATTTATCACCGGCAATCCTAAAGAACCTGTATATCTGTTGTTTAAATAAACTGCACTGTTTAAGTAGCTAGTCGTTCCGCTTTCTCACTGAACGCGACCAAAACTACAGAGAGGCCGTGCTAGTTCAGGAGCACGACTAGACTGAAGGTGCAGTCCACTATTAGTGTATCCAAATCGTAGTAGTTTAATACATATTAAACGCGATTGGACTGATAGTGCTGAATTGGGCATCACTCAGAATTTAAACCTAGCCGCACCTAGCCTCCCACCTCGGTGAGGAGTGTTAGAACGCAAGGGGGTTTATCTTCTGCCAAAACCGCTTGGCCCCGTTTCACGCAACAGAATTTGGCGTAGTCGGCAGGATTGCCATGGATAAACTGCTGCAAAAATATGATTGTGCCCCTTCCCAGGCTGGGAAGGAGTGGGCCCAAAAATTTTGGAAGGATGAAGAGAAAGTGGTGGAACGTATTGAAGAGTGTCGGGTTTCACAGAAGCTCAGAGCGGGGAAAGGCAAGGGTGTGATTTGTGCTGTGTTAGGCGCCTGTTTATCTTGTGCACAACAAGAAGCTAGAGAAACCCCTGCTCCTAATCTGATTTCAGCTGTAGAATATGCAACCCTGAAATCGGAGAATGAGGTGCTGAAGTCATCATTAGCCTTGCAAAAGGAGACAGGAGAAAAATTAAGAACTCACGTCGATAAGCTTGTGAGTGAGAATGAATGTTTAGGAAACCAGAATGCTCAACTTAAAATATTATTAGAAAGGGTGACTGGGCTCTTAGATAAAATGCAGCCCTCGACCCAGGTCAGATTCGTAAGTTAATGTGTTATCCAAAATTCCGGAACCCAGACCGGAGAATTTTTTGTCTAATAGCGAGGATGACGAAGAAGAAGAGGTGAAAGGACTTTTACTTTGAAATCCCAAGTTTTTCCTTTACGTCCTCTGGTTAAAACTGAAACTGCGGTTGATGACGATGATGAAATTCACACCACTGTGCGTACCGTTCCACGGACACCAACCGAGTTAACAAAAATAAGGGAGAAAATATTCGAGGCGACCAGAAGAGTCAGCTGTTGAGTACGTGTGGCGAGTTTCTTCTGAAGGGGGGGACAGAATTATGCTGAGTGAGGAAGAAGCAGGAGACTCTTGGGGACCAGGAGTGTTTTTAACCACTATGCCTGGGATCATAATTATTCCCTAACTGCTCGAGCAGGCCTATTGGGCAGGGGGTATGGATCCGCGAGAGAGGGGGGAGCCGTTAGAGATTAGAGCTACAGGCTACTCTGATCTGTTTGCGGCTGTACGGAAAGCAGCTTGTCTGCAAGCCATGTATGACAGAGAGGAATTTCGGAAATCCCCAATGTCAGCCCCTATCGACCCCGATCGATTAGCCCCTCTCATCCGTGGTCTTCCCGATTGCCTGAAACCGTTCCTTGTTCGTACTCAAGATCGTATACGAGAGGCTCGGGGTGCTCATAGGCGGGGCCGTCGTCACTACATGCCCACCTGGAATGAAATATGTACAGGAAATAGATCAATATGGGCGCCGAATGGGCTGGGCCAGCCTAACTAGTGAGAAATCCTCCGAACACCCCCCGAAAGGTTCGCCAAGTCCGAACTCACACTAAAAACCCTAAATCGGAGGAAAGGTTTAAGCCTGATAAGGACCGGAATGAGTTGTGGCGTAAAGCCCTACAATTAGGGGTGCCCCGACAATTCCTTGCACGGTGTCCCTACGGGAGACCTCCGTACACTAGTCCAATCTCTAACTAGAAAGAATAATGTGGCTGGGGAGAAAGTCTAACCAGAGAATCCCCAAGTCGTGAGAAAATTGTGCCTTCTGCACCGGAACGTAACTTGATTGATTTGACAGAGTCCCAGCCAAAAAACTCCTATCCCCGGGGAGGGCAGTGAGCCACCCTGTCCGGCAGGTACTAGCAATTCAATGGCTCTCTCATAAAGACTCCGAACCCGTTATTATCATTCCTGTTGGACCCCGGAAGATATTGGTAAATTTTATTATTGATACTGGAGCCCAAATGTCTGCAATCACTAACGAAAACAGCACAACTTCTAGGTATAAATCCCACCCGACGCAGAGTCAACTTCACAGGAATTGATGGTGTGGTAAAAACATGCCCCACTGCAAAAATTAACCTCTGGTTGCCGGGAGAGCAGCGAATGACTAGGGCAGAAGTGTTAGTGGGTGCCTCACATTATAACCTCCTAGGATTTGACGTGCTGCGTGGGCGAATGTGGAAATTCCCGGGATGGAACTGTGTGGAGTTTTGCAGGACGCAAAAAAGGATTAGACACAGTTAAACTGGGCCTATTAGAAACATCTATACTTTGCCTCCCTCTAAAATTACCAACGTCCGACAGTACCCACTGCCTGCAGCTGCACTTGCAGGAGCAGACGGGTGGTATCAGATTTAGAAAAAAGAAACATCATTAAGAGGACTCACTCGCCTTATAATTCACCGGTGTGGCCAGTAAAGAAACCAACCGGGCAATGGCGTTTCACAGTAGATTACCGAAAGTTAAACGCCAACGCTGCACCCCTGACCGGTTCCGAGTATCGCGGAAATTGTGACAATGATAAAAGGAGCTGCCCATCCTTGGATGGCTGCCTTAGATGTAAAAGACATGTTTTTTATGATTCCCCTCCTTGAGCAAGACAAAGCGCAGTTTGCATTCACGTGGAAAGGAGTCCAATATACCTTTAACCGACTTCCACAAGGATACAAACATTCCCCCACCATTGCTCATAATGCTTTAGCTAAAGCGCTATCAGAGATTCCTGTTTCACAGGGATGTACAGTATACCAATATATTGACGACATCTTAATAGGGGGGAGAGAGCCAAGAAAGTGTACAAGACATGATGCAAAACATCCGAAAAACATTATCAGATTTGGGATTGGAAATTCCAGACTCAAAATGTCCAGGGACCTGCACAGGAAGTTAAATTCCTGGGGGTCTGGTGGATTAAGGGAGCTGCTTCTGTCCCTCAGGATACCCTGAAAAAAATAGAACATGGACAGAATCCTTCCAGCACGAAGGAGTTACAGCAAGTTCTGGGAACTTTAAGTTATTGGCGTAAACACATCCCTGGCTTTTCCATCATTGCTCGCCCCCTTTATTGTTTGCTCAAAAAAGGTAAATCCTGGGAGTGGACTGAACAACATACTAATGCACTGGAATTGCTAATAAAAGAGCTAAGGTTATTCCAACAACTTGGCCCCATACATCCAACTGACCCTGTCCATGTAGAATGGGGGTCCAGCGAACATGGCTCTCATTGTAACTTATGGCAAAAGGGACCAGCAGGACCGGAGAGACCATTAGAATTTAGCTCTCACTCCTTTAATGATACTGAGAGCAGATATTCAGACCTAGAGAAGGGTTTACTGTCCCTGGTGCGAGCATTGCAACGAGCAGAGCAGATAAGGAGAGAACAGAGCGTGATTGTTCGGGGCCCTTTTCGTCTCCTAGATGTGGTCCGTAAAGGGACAGCACCACCAGCCGGCATTGCCCAGAAACCCACAGTTCGAAAGTGGTATGCTTATTTAGAAGGCATTAATGATATCATGCCAATCTCTGAAGGTAGTATCAAAGTATCCAAGCTCCAGAAGGATATAGATGGTGCCCTATTGTTCCAATCCCCACCAAACAGACCATCTCCAATCCAAGAAGCACCTCCTCTGAAAGAAGGCAGTGATCTTACAGGAGTGTGGTTTACTGATGCGTCATCTCACCGTGAGAACAATAAGTGGAAATACAAGGCCGTAGCACTGGAAGTAGCAACGGGGGAAAGAGCAATTGAAACAGGAGAAGGTAGCGCACAAGTAGGGGAACTCAGAGCCGTCCTACTAGCTGCACAACGTGGGGCTACTTACATTTACACTGACTCATATGCTGTTTTTAAAGGAGCCACTGAATGGATTGGACACTGGGCAGCCAATGATTGGCAGGTGAATAGAGTCCCAATCTGGGAGACAGAGAGTTGGAAGCAACTGTTGGAAATGGGAGGACAGAGAACATTGCACATCGGTTGGGTAAAAGGCCATGATCGTTCGAACTCGATCACTGCTCAATTCAACCAACAGGTAGATAGCCTCACGCGGTTGCAGCAAATTGACATTGTAGATGATGGTCGGGAATGGGAACGCTTACTCGAATGGTTACATATTAAGCGTGGCCATACAGGCCGTGCTGATCTGTATCAGGAAGGTCTAGCCCGGGGGTGGCCTGTGTCGGTTAAGCTGTGTGAACAAGTAGTAACCGCCTGTTCACAATGTCGCCTACGACTCAATAAAGATCATCCGAGTAAGGCGCCTCCTTTACACATTCGGGACAAGAAAACATTGTGGCATTCATGGCAAATTGATTATATTGGGCCCTTGAGATCATCAGGTGAGAAAAGATACGTCCTAGTCGGAGTGGAGATTATCTCTGGCCTCGCTATGGCCACCAGCTTCAAATCAGCTACCGGGAACAACACAGTGAAAGGCCTAAAAGGGTGGTTCAGCACACTTCCCCTTCCTGAGGAAATCCAAAGTGATAACGGTTCACACTTTACCGCTACAGTGGTACAAGATTGGGCCAAAGAAGAAGGGATTCGATGGGTATTTCATACTCCCTATTATCCTCAGGCTAATGGCATTGTTGAACGCACCAATGGATTGGTTAAGCGTTTTGCAAAAACTCATGAACCTGGTTGGCATTTGCGATTGGATGATGCCATCTATCAATTAAATAACAGATGGAGTGGAGATGGCTGTCCTAAAATGAAAGCTTTCTGTGTATCTGCTGATATCATCACTCCAAAAGTTCCCAATGAACCACGAAAATACCTGGGACAATTTCACCCTGGGCAACCTGTGTTAGTGAAAATGCCTCAAATTGGCACAGTACCAATGGTGTTAGCTACTCCCAAAAACCCCCATGCACGGGAAGCCAAAGACTGTTCAGGGAAGATACACCGGATCAGCACCCGGTGGATCTCGCCCTCTTTTTAACCCCGTCGGTCAAATGAGACCGAGCAGATTTTCTTTTCCTTTGTGTCTTACAGGAACCTCGGAAGAACTGTACGTGGACAGACGCATTGGCCTACGCTAACCTCGAGTGTCTCCAGGGAATCCTGACATTGATCCTGGCAATAATATTATTTTTGTTATGTATGGCCATCTGGAGGCCTAAATTTTAGAATGACGAATTGGCAGATGGATTTGATGCTATTCAGTTTTATCTTTTTACTCCCTGTTGTTTGTAGTCAAAGAGACCCAGAATGGCCGTGGTCTCAAGCTTATGTAAAACACAATGCGATGGCAGGAACAGGAAAAGGAAAATTGAGCCTGGCCACTGTAGTCCTACATGAAAATGAGGTGTTTTCAAAACATGAGATAGATCAAAGCATAGATAAAGTCGAACCTGACTCAACTCCACAGACTAGTCTGGTTCCACTGCCACTATCTGAAACCCCCGATAATGACACCTTATTGAGCGGACTTAAGAATCTGCCCCTTGATGATGAGCTTTGGGATAATGCACTGTCACGATACACTGCAAGCACTGAGACACTAGAAAACATGAGGGATTTAAATCTCTCCACTCTGGTCATACAAGGAAGTGAAGTATATTCCAGAGATAAATGGAGTTGGAAAGACTCACTCCAAATGGCTAAGCTTGAAGCCGTCCCAGGAAAGAAAATACAAATTAGCTGCCGAGTAATCAATGGGTCTGCTCACCATAGACCAACTGTAATTGAAACCATCCATGTAGACTCTACTAAACCGGACAAACATAACACTGATTGATTGTTACAAAATTATAGAGCCAAACTCAGATTGCTGGCACAACTTCACCTTTATCAAACCTATCATAGTATATTGTATTTGGGGCTACAGGGGCACGGAATTGTTATTTGAATTTATGATTGACTCAAATACATCTGAACCTGTTGAAATGAACCCAAAACCTACACCCCCACAAACTTTCAAGGGTGTAGCTACTCAGCCCTCCATTAGTCTAACTCCTTACACCTTTAACATTGGCCCTTATGCCATTAAACACACAGGTCAACAACAAATACCGTTTAACCCAACATATTCCCTCAAACGAGTAGAATTGTCAATGCAGATTAATATCTCTGCGATCAAACCCACCTGCTCACCATTCCTGAGTACATCTTATGCAGGATGGTCAGCATGGTTAGGCCGGCGAACTGTTGACACCTCACAACGACTGAAGAGAGAGGTGACTGGTATCTTAGGAACAGGACTGGGAGTCTTAAATAGTACAGATGCTGAGATACTTGCAAACAAACTAGTCACAACTACTAGTGATCTAGACAAATTAAAACATCCTCTACAGTCCTCTCTATCAGCATTGGGAAATCACCAATGGCTTTTATCGAATATATTGCCTCAGTGGGAGGAAACAGGTGAAAAAGACCATCAGCTGATCACAAATGCACTTGGTACAACCCCAAACAATGTTTCCTTGGCCCTTAGTTGTATCCAAGCCCAACTGTGGATGCAATCTATGACAGCCGCAATTATAAGGGAAGGTGAAGAAGGCACCTTGCCCACTGAAATTCGAAAAGTAATATGGGATAATGCAATTGAGTTTGAGAGAAAATTTCAATCCTGGTGGTATCTGGTTAATTTCACCTATGACCCCACTGAGAGCAAAGCCACAGCTTTTGTCTTAACGATACGCAATGCCTCAGTATACACCATATACCCAATCATCGCACTGGGGTTGAATCACCATGGAGCTATACTCCATCCGGTAGAGCATAGAGTGTGGGCACAACAAAACGAGAATAAATGGCAAACTGTTGATGTTGAAGCATGCATTTCACGAGATCAACAAGGATTCATTTGTGAGAGTAATACTCTCAAGGCACAAGACATTTGTCTTGACACCAACCAGAATGTTTGTCATTTTGAGATACAACCTGATGAAACCCCAGAAACTGTGCTTGTATATATTGGGAAAGGGTGTGTTTGCATGAGGTCTCCCTGTACTTTTGTATTCGTAGATGACATAGCAGTAGATATAAGTAATAACTCAAATCTTTGTGTTTGTAACTTTACTAACATCATTGGATGTGACTTCAGTTATTCAGCTCCTGTTACGTCTTTTCAATTGCTACAATCTAATTACACATTGATTCGAGATTTGCTGCCTACCCCTATCGGAATGAATCTCTCACTAGTGAGGAAGTTGCTACAACACGATGAATTGAAGCGATTGTTGAAAGAGGCCCAAGAAAATGGACAAAGAACTCTGATTACTGTCCATCATGATGTTGAAGAAATACACCATGTACTGGAAAGGGTCAAGAGAGACGGTGGACATGAATGGTGGGACACCCTCTTTGGATGGTCACCGACAGCTACAGGACTTTTTAACAAGATGCTCCATCCTGTTGTTGTTCTACTAGTACTCACTGTATTGTGCTTTGCTTTGACAATTGTTTTGCATGTTAGACTTTGGATTATGATGAAACGCTTAACTCGCTTAATCACCCCGCAAGAAGTATTTGCACTTGATATCCCTCGCCATAAGAGGACATGTGATATTCCCCATCAGTATTGATTATCGTGGAGCTTGAGTGACTGTAGTCACGGGGTGGATTATGTGGAATAATTACTAAATTGGCCAAGAATACAAAAATACAGCATTGTTCACACATTAAGGAAAGTCATAAAATCAAGAGGCTTCTGAGGTAGAATACAGCCACAGCTAGCACACGAAGAATGCAACATCTGTGATTCCCTGCGCGAGGTTGTTTGCGAAACTACACGAGGGATGGAACGGAACACGCTTGTTCCGTGGCCTTCCCTTGTGACGAATAGCAGATATGGGGACGAGATGGTACTACGGAACTGATAAGCGGCCTACACGCTACCCGAGCCAACCTTTCGTCAAATGTTGATGAAATGCTGTCCTTTTGTGCGAACTTTGCTCACCACAATGTACCAAAACACACCTCCATCCCGGAGGCTATCCGCCCCCGAGGTGTGAACACTCCTCCTTGAATACATTAATCATAATAAAAGTATGTATGACTAAAGTCACTCAAACTCCACTTTGAAGATAAAAAAATAATATAAAAATAGCCCAAGAGAGAGGGGATGTCAGGGAAGACACCATCGCGAAGAATTCCACCGCTGATTTCCGGGATCAGTCGACGGGCTGAGCCTTTCTTCCCCCCCATAGGGACGCCTTTGGGTAAGACTTCGATTACACCGAGCGCTTTCTCGGGGACTTAGAAATTTCTCTAGAGAATCTCTACCCTACGTTTATAGCCAGGCTGTATCGTTTATAATTTTGTCGCGCGTTTGTATACTTAGCAATATCTTTATTTGCACGTGCTTTGCAGACAGTGTATTTATCACCGGCAATCCTAAAGAACCTGTATATCTGTTGTTTAAATAAACTGCACTGTTTAAGTAGCTAGTCGTTCCGCTTTCTCACTGAACGCGACCAAAACTACAGAGAGGCCGTGCTAGTTCAGGAGCACGACTAGACTGAAGGTGCAGTCCACTATTAGTGTATCCAAATCGTAGTAGTTTAATACATATTAAACGCGATTGGACTGATAGTGCTGAATTGGGCATCACTCAGAATTTAAACCTAGCCGCACCTAGCCTCCCACCTCGGTGAGGAGTGTTAGAACGCAAGGGGGTTTATCTTCTGCCAAAACCGCTTGGCCCCGTTTCACGCAACAGAATTTGGCGTAGTCGGCAGGATTGCCATGGATAAACTGCTGCAAAAATATGATTGTGCCCCTTCCCAGGCTGGGAAGGAGTGGGCCCAAAAATTTTGGAAGGATGAAGAGAAAGTGGTGGAACGTATTGAAGAGTGTCGGGTTTCACAGAAGCTCAGAGCGGGGAAAGGCAAGGGTGTGATTTGTGCTGCGTTAGGCGCCTGTTTATCTTGTGCACAACAAGAAGCTAGAGAAACCCCTGCTCCTAATCTGATTTCAGCTGTAGAATATGCAACCCTGAAATCGGAGAATGAGGTGCTGAAGTCATCATTAGCCTTGCAAAAGGAGACAGGAGAAAAATTAAGAACTCACGTCGATAAGCTTGTGAGTGAGAATGAATGTTTAGGAAACCAGAATGCTCAACTTAAAATATTATTAGAAAGGGTGACTGGGCTCTTAGATAAAATGCAGCCCTCGACCCAGGTCCAACAGATTCGTAAGTTAATGTGTTATCCAAATTCCGGAACCCAGACCGGAGATTTTTTGTCTAATAGCGAGGATGACGAAGAAGATGAGGAGGAAAGGACTTTTACTTTGAAATCCCAAGTTTTTCCTTTACGTCCTCTGGTTAAAACTGAAACTGCGGTTGATGACGATGATGAAATTCACACCACTGTGCGTACCGTTCCACGGACACCAACCGAGTTAACAAAAATAAGGGAGAAATATTCGAGGCGACCAGAAGAGTCAGCTGTTGAGTACGTGTGGCGAGTTTCTTCTGAAGGGGGGGACAGAATTATGCTGAGTGAGGAAGAAGCAGGAGACTCTTGGGGACCAGGAGTGTTTTTAACCACTATGCCTGGGGATCATAATTATTCCCTAACTGCTCGAGCAGCCTATTGGGCAGGGGGTATGGATCCGCGAGAGAGGGGGGAGCCGTTAGAGATTAGAGCTACAGGCTACTCTGATCTGTTTGCGGCTGTACGGAAAGCAGCTTGTCTGCAAGCCATGTATGACAGAGAGGAATTTCGGAAATCCCCAATGTCAGCCCCTATCGACCCCGATCGATTAGCCCCTCTCATCCGTGGTCTTCCCGATTGCCTGAAACCGTTCCTTGTTCGTACTCAAGATCGTATACGAGAGGCTCGGGGTGCTCATAGGCGGGGCCGTCGTCACTACATGCCCACCTGGAATGAATATGTACAGGAAATAGATCAATATGGGCGCCGAATGGGCTGGGCCAGCCTAACTAGTGAGAAATCCTCCGAACACCCCCGAAAGGTTCGCCAAGTCCGAACTCACACTAAAAACCCTAAATCGGAGGAAAGGTTTAAGCCTGATAAGGACCGGAATGAGTTGTGGCGTAAAGCCCTACAATTAGGGGTGCCCCGACAATTCTTGCACGGTGTCCCTACGGGAGACCTCCGTACACTAGTCCAATCTCTAACTAGAAAGAATAATGTGGCTGGGGAGAAAAGTCTAACCAGAGAATCCCCAAGTCGTGAGAAAATTGTGCCTTCTGCACCGGAACGTAACTTGATTGATTTGACAGAGTCCCAGCCAAAAAACTCCTATCCCCGGGGAGGGCAGTGAGCCACCCTGTCCGGCAGGTACTAGCAATTCAATGGCTCTCTCATAAAGACTCCGAACCCGTTATTATCATTCCTGTTGGACCCCGGAAGATATTGGTAAATTTTATTATTGATACTGGAGCCCAAATGTCTGCAATCACTAACGAAACAGCACAACTTCTAGGTATAAATCCCACCCGACGCAGAGTCAACTTCACAGGAATTGATGGTGTGGTAAAAACATGCCCCACTGCAAAAATTAACCTCTGGTTGCCGGGAGAGCAGCGAATGACTAGGGCAGAAGTGTTAGTGGGTGCCTCACATTCTAACCTCCTAGGATTTGACGTGCTGCGTGGGCGAATGTGGAAATTCCCGGATGGAACTGTGTGGAGTTTTGCAGGACGCAAAAAAGGATTAGACACAGTTAAACTGGGCCTATTAGAAACATCTATACCTTTGCCTCCCTCTAAAATTACCAACGTCCGACAGTACCCACTGCCTGCAGCTGCACTTGCAGGAGCAGACGGGGTGGTATCAGATTTAGAAAAAAGAAACATCATTCAGAGGACTCACTCGCCTTATAATTCACCGGTGTGGCCAGTAAAGAAACCAACCGGGCAATGGCGTTTCACAGTAGATTACCGAAAGTTAAACGCCAACACTGCACCCCTGACCGCTGCGGTTCCGAGTATCGCGGAAATTGTGACAATGATAAAAGGAGCTGCCCATCCTTGGATGGCTGCCTTAGATGTAAAAGACATGTTTTTTATGATTCCCCTCCTTGAGCAAGACAAAGCGCAGTTTGCATTCACGTGGAAAGGAGTCCAATATACCTTTAACCGACTTCCACAAGGATACAAACATTCCCCCACCATTGCTCATAATGCTTTAGCTAAAGCGCTATCAGAGATTCCTGTTTCACAGGGATGTACAGTATACCAATATATTGACGACATCTTAATAGGGGGGGAGAGAGCCAAGAAAGTGTACAAGACATGATGCAAAACATCCGAAAAACATTATCAGATTTGGGATTGGAAATTCCAGACTCAAAATGTCAGGGACCTGCACAGGAAGTTAAATTCCTGGGGGTCTGGTGGATTAAGGGAGCTGCTTCTGTCCCTCAGGATACCCTGAAAAAAATAGAACATGGACAGAATCCTTCCAGCACGAAGGAGTTACAGCAAGTTCTGGGAACTTTAAGTTATTGGCGTAAACACATCCCTGGCTTTTCCATCATTGCTCGCCCCCTTTATTGTTTGCTCAAAAAAGGTAAATCCTGGGAGTGGACTGAACAACATACTAATGCACTGGAATTGCTAATAAAAGAGCTAAGGTTATTCCAACAACTTGGCCCCATACATCCAACTGACCCTGTCCATGTAGAATGGGGGTCCAGCGAACATGGTTCTCATTGTAACTTATGGCAAAAGGGACCAGCAGGACCGGAGAGACCATTAGAATTTAGCTCTCACTCCTTTAATGATACTGAGAGCAGATATTCAGACCTAGAGAAGGGTTTACTGTCCCTGGTGCGAGCATTGCAACGAGCAGAGCAGATAAGGAGAGAACAGAGCGTGATTGTTCGGGGCCCTTTTCGTCTCCTAGACGTGGTCCGTAAAGGGACAGCACCACCAGCCGGCATTGCCCAGAAACCCACAGTTCGAAAGTGGTATGCTTATTTAGAAGGCATTAATGATATCATGCCAATCTCTGAAGGTAGTATCAAAGTATCCAAGCTCCAGAAGGATATAGATGGTGCCCTATTGTTCCAATCCCCACCAAACAGACCATCTCCAATCCAAGAAGCACCTCCTCTGAAAGAAGGCAGTGATCTTACAGGAGTGTGGTTTACTGATGCGTCATCTCACCGTGAGAACAATAAGTGGAAATACAAGGCCGTAGCACTGGAAGTAGCAACGGGGGAAAGAGCAATTGAAACAGGAGAAGGTAGCGCACAAGTAGGGGAACTCAGAGCCGTCCTACTAGCTGCACAACGTGGGGCTACTTACATTTACACTGACTCATATGCTGTTTTTAAAGGAGCCACTGAATGGATTGGACACTGGGCAGCCAATGATTGGCAGGTGAATAGAGTCCCAATCTGGGAGACAGAGAGTTGGAAGCAACTGTTGGAAATGGGAGGACAGAGAACATTGCACATCGGTTGGGTAAAAGGCCATGATCGTTCGAACTCGATCACTGCTCAATTCAACCAACAGGTAGATAGCCTCACGCGGTTGCAGCAAATTGACATTGTAGATGATGGTCGGGAATGGGAACGCTTACTCGAATGGTTACATATTAAGCGTGGCCATACAGGCCGTGCTGATCTGTATCAGGAAGGTCTAGCCCGGGGGTGGCCTGTGTCGGTTAAGCTGTGTGAACAAGTAGTAACCGCCTGTTCACAATGTCGCCTACGACTCAATAAAGATCATCCGAGTAAGGCGCCTCCTTTACACATTCGGGACAAGAAAACATTGTGGCATTCATGGCAAATTGATTATATTGGGCCCTTGAGATCATCAGGTGAGAAAAGATACGTCCTAGTCGGAGTGGAGATTATCTCTGGCCTCGCTATGGCCACCAGCTTCAAATCAGCTACCGGGAACAACACAGTGAAAGGCCTAAAAGGGTGGTTCAGCACACTTCCCCTTCCTGAGGAAATCCAAAGTGATAACGGTTCACACTTTACCGCTACAGTGGTACAAGATTGGGCCAAAGAAGAAGGGATTCGATGGGTATTTCATACTCCCTATTATCCTCAGGCTAATGGCATTGTTGAACGCACCAATGGATTGGTTAAGCGTTTTGCAAAAACTCATGAACCTGGTTGGCATTTGCCATTGGATGATGCCATCTATCAATTAAATAACAGATGGAGTGGAGATGGCTGTCCTAAAATGAAAGCTTTCTGTGTATCTGCTGATATCATCACTCCAAAAGTTCCCAATGAACCACGAAAATACCTGGGACAATTTCACCCTGGGCAACCTGTGTTAGTGAAAATGCCTCAAATTGGCACAGTACCAATGGTGTTAGCTACTCCCAAAAACCCCCATGCACGGGAAGCCAAAGACTGTTCAGGGAAGATACACCGGATCAGCACCCGGTGGATCTCGCCCTCTTTTTAACCCCGTCGGTCAAATGAGACCGAGCAGATTTTCTTTTCCTTTGTGTCTTACAGGAACCTCGGAAGAACTGTACGTGGACAGACGCATTGGCCTACGCTAACCTCGAGTGTCTCCAGGGAATCCTGACATTGATCCTGGCAATAATATTATTTTTGTTATGTATGGCCATCTGGAGGCCTAAATTTTAGAATGACGAATTGGCAGATGGAATTGATGCTATTCAGTTTTATCTTTTTACTCCCTGTTGTTTGTAGTCAAAGAGACCCAGAATGGCCGTGGTCTCAAGCTTATGTAAAACACAATGCGATGGCAGGAACAGGAAAAGGAAAATTGAGCCTGGCCACTGTAGTCCTACATGAAAATGAGGTGTTTTCAAAACATGAGATAGATCAAAGCATAGATAAAGTCGAACCTGACTCAACTCCACAGACTAGTCTGGTTCCACTGCCACTATCTGAAACCCCCGATAATGACACCTTATTGAGCGGACTTAAGAATCTGCCCCTTGATGATGAGCTTTGGGATAATGCACTGTCACGATACACTGCAAGCACTGAGACACTAGAAAACATGAGGGATTTAAATCTCTCCACTCTGGTTATACAAGGAAGTGAAGTATATTCCAGAGATAAATGGAGTTGGAAAGACTCACTCCAAATGGCTAAGCTTGAAGCCGTCCCAGGAAAGAAAATACAAATTAGCTGCCGAGTAATCAATGGGTCTGCTCACCATAGACCAACTGTAATTGAAACCATCCATGTAGACTCTACTAAACCGGACAAATATAACACTGATTGATTGTTACAAAATTATAGAGCCAAACTCAGATTGCTGGCACAACTTCACCTTTATCAAACCTATCATAGTATATTGTATTTGGGGCTACAGGGGCACGGAATTGTTATTTGAATTTATGATTGACTCAAATACATCTGAACCTGTTGAAATGAACCCAAAACCTACACCCCCACAAACTTTCAAGGGTGTAGCTACTCAGCCCTCCATTAGTCTAACTCCTTACACCTTTAACATTGGCCCTTATGCCATTAAACACACAGGTCAACAACAAATACCGTTTAACCCAACATATTCCCTCAAACGAGTAGAATTGTCAATGCAGATTAATATCTCTGCGATCAAACCCACCTGCTCACCATTCCTGAGTACATCTTATGCAGGATGGTCAGCATGGTTAGGCCGGCGAACTGTTGACACCTCACAACAACTGAAGAGAGAGGTGACTGGTATCTTAGGAACAGGACTGGGAGTCTTAAATAGTACAGATGCTGAGATACTTGCAAACAAACTAGTCACAACTACTAGTGCTCTAGACAAATTAAAACATCCTCTACAGTCCTCTCTATCAGCATTGGGAAATCACCAATGGCTTTTATCGAATATATTGCCTCAGTGGGAGGAAACAGGTGAAAAAGACCATCAGCTGATCACAAATGCACTTGGTACAACCCCAAACAATGTTTCCTTGGCCCTTAGTTGTATCCAAGCCCAACTGTGGATGCAATCTATGACAGCCGCAATTATAAGGGAAGGTGAAGAAGGCACCTTGCCCACTGAAATTCGAAAAGTAATATGGGATAATGCAATTGAGTTTGAGAGAAAATTTCAATCCTGGTGGTATCTGGTTAATTTCACCTATGATCCCACTGAGAGCAAAGCCACAGCTTTTGTCTTAACGATACGCAATGCCTCAGTATACACCATATACCCAATCATCGCACTGGGGTTGAATCACCATGGAGCTATACTCCATCCGGTAGAGCATAGAGTGTGGGCACAACAAAACGAGAATAAATGGCAAACTGTTGATGTTGAAGCATGCATTTCACGAGATCAACAAGGATTCATTTGTGAGAGTAATACTCTCAAGGCACAAGACATTTGTCTTGACACCAACCAGAATGTTTGTCATTTTGAGATACAACCTGATGAAACCCCAGAAACTGTGCTTGTATATATTGGGAAAGGGTGTGTTTGCATGAGGTCTCCCTGTACTTTTGTATTCGTAGATGACATAGCAGTAGATATAAGTAATAACTCAAATCTTTGTGTTTGTAACTTTACTAACATCATTGGATGTGACTTCAGTTATTCAGCTCCTGTTACGTCTTTTCAATTGCTACAATCTAATTACACATTGATTCGAGATTTGCTGCCTACCCCTATCGGAATGAATCTCTCACTAGTGAGGAAGTTGCTACAACACGATGAATTGAAGCGATTGTTGAAAGAGGCCCAAGAAAATGGACAAAGAACTCTGATTACTGTCCATCATGATGTTGAAGAAATACACCATGTACTGGAAAGGGTCAAGAGAGACGGTGGACATGAATGGTGGGACACCCTCTTTGGATGGTCACCGACAGCTACAGGACTTTTTAACAAGATGCTCCATCCTGTTGTTGTTCTACTAGTACTCACTGTATTGTGCTTTGCTTTGACAATTGTTTTGCATGTTAGACTTTGGATTATGATGAAACGCTTAACTCGCTTAATCACCCCGCAAGAAGTATTTGCACTTGATATCCCTCGCCATAAGAGGACATGTGATATTCCCCATCAGTATTGATTATCGTGGAGCTTGAGTGACTGTAGTCACGGGGTGGATTATGTGGAATAATTACTAAATTGGCCAAGAATACAAAAATACAGCATTGTTCACACATTAAGGAAAGTCATAAAATCAAGAGGCTTCTGAGGTAGAATACAGCCACAGCTAGCACACGAAGAATGCAACATCTGTGATTCCCTGCGCGAGGTTGTTTGCGAAACTACACGAGGGATGGAACGGAACACGCTTGTTCCGTGGCCTTCCCTTGTGACGAATAGCAGATATGGGGACGAGATGGTACTACGGAACTGATAAGCGGCCTACACGCTACCCGAGCCAACCTTTCGTCAAATGTTGATGAAATGCTGTCCTTTTGTGCGAACTTTGCTCACCACAATGTACCAAAACACACCTCCATCCCGGAGGCTATCCGCCCCCGAGGTGTGAACACTCCTCCTTGAATACATTAATCATAATAAAAGTATGTATGACTAAAGTCACTCAAACTCCACTTTGAAGATAAAAAAATAATATAAAAATAGCCCAAGAGAGAGGGGATGTCAGGGAAGACACCATCGCGAAGAATTCCACCGCTGATTTCCGGGATCAGTCGACGGGCTGAGCCTTTCTTCCCCCCCATAGGGACGCCTTTGGGTAAGACTTCGATTACACCGAGCGCTTTCTCGGGGACTTAGAAATTTCTCTAGAGAATCTCTACCCTACGTTTATAGCCAGGCTGTATCGTTTATAATTTTGTCGCGCGTTTGTATACTTAGCAATATCTTTATTTGCACGTGCTTTGCAGACAGTGTATTTATCACCGGCAATCCTAAAGAACCTGTATATCTGTTGTTTAAATAAACTGCACTGTTTAAGTAGCTAGTCGTTCCGCTTTCTCACTGAACGCGACCAAAACTACAGAGAGGCCGTGCTAGTTCAGGAGCACGACTAGACTGAAGGTGCAGTCCACTATTAGTGTATCCAAATCGTAGTAGTTTAATACATATTAAACGCGATTGGACTGATAGTGCTGAATTGGGCATCACTCAGAATTTAAACCTAGCCGCACCTAGCCTCCCACCTCGGTGAGGAGTGTTAGAACGCAAGGGGGTTTATCTTCTGCCAAAACCGCTTGGCCCCGTTCCACGCAACAGAATTTGGCGTAGTCGGCAGGATTGCCATGGATAAACTGCTGCAAAAATATGATTGTGCCCCTTCCCAGGCTGGGAAGGAGTGGGCCCAAAAATTTTGGAAGGATGAAGAGAAAGTGGTGGAACGTATTGAAGAGTGTCGGGTTTCACAGAAGCTCAGAGCGGGGAAAGGCAAGGGTGTGATTTGTGCTGTGTTAGGCGCCTGTTTATCTTGTGCACAACAAGAAGCTAGAGAAACCCCTGCTCCTAATCTGATTTCAGCTGTAGAATATGCAACCCTGAAATCGGAGAATGAGGTGCTGAAGTCATCATTAGCCTTGCAAAAGGAGACAGGAGAAAAATTAAGAACTCACGTCGATAAGCTTGTGAGTGAGAATGAATGTTTAGGAAACCAGAATGCTCAACTTAAAATATTATTAGAAAGGGTGACTGGGCTCTTAGATAAAATGCAGCCCTCGACCCAGGTCCAACAGATTCGTAAGTTAATGTGTTATCCAAATTCCGGAACCCAGACCGGAGATTTTTTGTCTAATAGTGAGGATGACGAAGAAGATGAGGAGGAAAGGACTTTTACTTTGAAATCCCAAGTTTTTCCTTTACGTCCTCTGGTTAAAACTGAGGCTGCGGTTGATGACGATGATGAAATTCACACCACTGTGCGTACCGTTCCACGGACACCAACCGAGTTAACAAAAATAAGGGAGAAATATTCGAGGCGACCAGAAGAGTCAGCTGTTGAGTACGTGTGGCGAGTTTCTTCTGAAGGGGGGGACAGAATTATGCTGAGTGAGGAAGAAGCAGGAGACTCTTGGGGACCAGGAGTGTTTTTAACCACTATGCCTGGGGATCATAATTATTCCCTAACTGCTCGAGCAGCCTATTGGGCAGGGGGTATGGATCCGCGAGAGAGGGGGGAGCCGTTAGAGATTAGAGCTACAGGCTACTCTGATCTGTTTGCGGCTGTACGGAAAGCAGCTTGTCTGCAAGCCATGTATGACAGAGAGGAATTTCGGAAATCCCCAATGTCAGCCCCTATCGACCCCGATCGATTAGCCCCTCTCATCCGTGGTCTTCCCGATTGCCTGAAACCGTTCCTTGTTCGTACTCAAGATCGTATACGAGAGGCTCGGGGTGCTCATAGGCGGGGCCGTCGTCACTACATGCCCACCTGGAATGAATATGTACAGGAAATAGATCAATATGGGCGCCGAATGGGCTGGGCCAGCCTAACTAGTGAGAAATCCTCCGAACACCCCCGAAAGGTTCGCCAAGTCCGAACTCACACTAAAAACCCTAAATCGGAGGAAAGGTTTAAGCCTGATAAGGACCGGAATGAGTTGTGGCGTAAAGCCCTACAATTAGGGGTGCCCCGACAATTCTTGCACGGTGTCCCTACGGGAGACCTCCGTACACTAGTCCAATCTCTAACTAGAAAGAATAATGTGGCTGGGGAGAAAAGTCTAACCAGAGAATCCCCAAGTCGTGAGAAAATTGTGCCTTCTGCACCGGAACGTAACTTGATTGATTTGACAGAGTCCCAGCCAAAAAACTCCTATCCCCGGGGAGGGCAGTGAGCCACCCTGTCCGGCAGGTACTAGCAATTCAATGGCTCTCTCATAAAGACTCCGAACCCGTTATTATCATTCCTGTTGGACCCCGGAAGATATTGGTAAATTTTATTATTGATACTGGAGCCCAAATGTCTGCAATCACTAACGAAACAGCACAACTTCTAGGTATAAATCCCACCCGACGCAGAGTCAACTTCACAGGAATTGATGGTGTGGTAAAAACATGCCCCACTGCAAAAATTAACCTCTGGTTGCCGGGAGAGCAGCGAATGACTAGGGCAGAAGTGTTAGTGGGTGCCTCACATTCTAACCTCCTAGGATTTGACGTGCTGCGTGGGCGAATGTGGAAATTCCCGGATGGAACTGCGTGGAGTTTTGCAGGACGCAAAAAAGGATTAGACACAGTTAAACTGGGCCTATTAGAAACATCTATACCTTTGCCTCCCTCTAAAATTACCAACGTCCGACAGTACCCACTGCCTGCAGCTGCACTTGCAGGAGCAGACGGGGTGGTATCAGATTTAGAAAAAAGAAACATCATTCAGAGGACTCACTCGCCTTATAATTCACCGGTGTGGCCAGTAAAGAAACCAACCGGGCAATGGCGTTTCACAGTAGATTACCGAAAGTTAAACGCCAACGCTGCACCCCTGACCGCTGCGGTTCCGAGTATCGCGGAAATTGTGACAATGATAAAAGGAGCTGCCCATCCTTGGATGGCTGCCTTAGATGTAAAAGACATGTTTTTTATGATTCCCCTCCTTGAGCAAGACAAAGCGCAGTTTGCATTCACGTGGAAAGGAGTCCAATATACCTTTAACCGACTTCCACAAGGATACAAACATTCCCCCACCATTGCTCATAATGCTTTAGCTAAAGCGCTATCAGAGATTCCTGTTTCACAGGGATGTACAGTATACCAATATATTGACGACATCTTAATAGGGGGGGAGAGAGCCAAGAAAGTGTACAAGACATGATGCAAAACATCCGAAAAACATTATCAGATTTGGGATTGGAAATTCCAGACTCAAAATGTCAGGGACCTGCACAGGAAGTTAAATTCCTGGGGGTCTGGTGGATTAAGGGAGCTGCTTCTGTCCCTCAGGATACCCTGAAAAAAATAGAACATGGACAGAATCCTTCCAGCACGAAGGAGTTACAGCAAGTTCTGGGAACTTTAAGTTATTGGCGTAAACACATCCCTGGCTTTTCCATCATTGCTCGCCCCCTTTATTGTTTGCTCAAAAAAGGTAAATCCTGGGAGTGGACTGAACAACATACTAATGCACTGGAATTGCTAATAAAAGAGCTAAGGTTATTCCAACAACTTGGCCCCATACATCCAACTGACCCTGTCCATGTAGAATGGGGGTCCAGCGAACATGGTTCTCATTGTAACTTATGGCAAAAGGGACCAGCAGGACCGGAGAGACCATTAGAATTTAGCTCTCACTCCTTTAATGATACTGAGAGCAGATATTCAGACCTAGAGAAGGGTTTACTGTCCCTGGTGCGAGCATTGCAACGAGCAGAGCAGATAAGGAGAGAACAGAGCGTGATTGTTCGGGGCCCTTTTCGTCTCCTAGATGTGGTCCGTAAAGGGACAGCACCACCAGCCGGCATTGCCCAGAAACCCACAGTTCGAAAGTGGTATGCTTATTTAGAAGGCATTAATGATATCATGCCAATCTCTGAAGGTAGTATCAAAGTATCCAAGCTCCAGAAGGATATAGATGGTGCCCTATTGTTCCAATCCCCACCAAACAGACCATCTCCAATCCAAGAAGCACCTCCTCTGAAAGAAGGCAGTGATCTTACAGGAGTGTGGTTTACTGATGCGTCATCTCACCGTGAGAACAATAAGTGGAAATACAAGGCCGTAGCACTGGAAGTAGCAACGGGGGAAAGAGCAATTGAAACAGGAGAAGGTAGCGCACAAGTAGGGGAACTCAGAGCCGTCCTACTAGCTGCACAACGTGGGGCTACTTACATTTACACTGACTCATATGCTGTTTTTAAAGGAGCCACTGAATGGATTGGACACTGGGCAGCCAATGATTGGCAGGTGAATAGAGTCCCAATCTGGGAGACAGAGAGTTGGAAGCAACTGTTGGAAATGGGAGGACAGAGAACATTGCACATCGGTTGGGTAAAAGGCCATGATCGTTCGAACTCGATCACTGCTCAATTCAACCAACAGGTAGATAGCCTCACGCGGTTGCAGCAAATTGACATTGTAGATGATGGTCGGGAATGGGAACGCTTACTCGAATGGTTACATATTAAGCGTGGCCATACAGGCCGTGCTGATCTGTATCAGGAAGGTCTAGCCCGGGGGTGGCCTGTGTCGGTTAAGCTGTGTGAACAAGTAGTAACCGCCTGTTCACAATGTCGCCTACGACTCAATAAAGATCATCCGAGTAAGGCGCCTCCTTTACACATTCGGGACAAGAAAACATTGTGGCATTCATGGCAAATTGATTATATTGGGCCCTTGAGATCATCAGGTGAGAAAAGATACGTCCTAGTCGGAGTGGAGATTATCTCTGGCCTCGCTATGGCCACCAGCTTCAAATCAGCTACCGGGAACAACACAGTGAAAGGCCTAAAAGGGTGGTTCAGCACACTTCCCCTTCCTGAGGAAATCCAAAGTGATAACGGTTCACACTTTACCGCTACAGTGGTACAAGATTGGGCCAAAGAAGAAGGGATTCGATGGGTATTTCATACTCCCTATTATCCTCAGGCTAATGGCATTGTTGAACGCACCAATGGATTGGTTAAGCGTTTTGCAAAAACTCATGAACCTGGTTGGCATTTGCGATTGGATGATGCCATCTATCAATTAAATAACAGATGGAGTGGAGATGGCTGTCCTAAAATGAAAGCTTTCTGTGTATCTGCTGATATCATCACTCCAAAAGTTCCCAATGAACCACGAAAATACCTGGGACAATTTCACCCTGGGCAACCTGTGTTAGTGAAAATGCCTCAAATTGGCACAGTACCAATGGTGTTAGCTACTCCCAAAAACCCCCATGCACGGGAAGCCAAAGACTGTTCAGGGAAGATACACCGGATCAGCACCCGGTGGATCTCGCCCTCTTTTTAACCCCGTCGGTCAAATGAGACCGAGCAGATTTTCTTTTCCTTTGTGTCTTACAGGAACCTCGGAAGAACTGTACGTGGACAGACGCATTGGCCTACGCTAACCTCGAGTGTCTCCAGGGAATCCTGACATTGATCCTGGCAATAATATTATTTTTGTTATGTATGGCCATCTGGAGGCCTAAATTTTAGAATGACGAATTGGCAGATGGAATTGATGCTATTCAGTTTTATCTTTTTACTCCCTGTTGTTTGTAGTCAAAGAGACCCAGAATGGCCGTGGTCTCAAGCTTATGTAAAACACAATGCGATGGCAGGAACAGGAAAAGGAAAATTGAGCCTGGCCACTGTAGTCCTACATGAAAATGAGGTGTTTTCAAAACATGAGATAGATCAAAGCATAGATAAAGTCGAACCTGACTCAACTCCACAGACTAGTCTGGTTCCACTGCCACTATCTGAAACCCCCGATAATGACACCTTATTGAGCGGACTTAAGAATCTGCCCCTTGATGATGAGCTTTGGGATAATGCACTGTCACGATACACTGCAAGCACTGAGACACTAGAAAACATGAGGGATTTAAATCTCTCCACTCTGGTCATACAAGGAAGTGAAGTATATTCCAGAGATAAATGGAGTTGGAAAGACTCACTCCAAATGGCTAAGCTTGAAGCCGTCCCAGGAAAGAAAATACAAATTAGCTGCCGAGTAATCAATGGGTCTGCTCACCATAGACCAACTGTAATTGAAACCATCCATGTAGACTCTACTAAACCGGACAAATATAACACTGATTGATTGTTACAAAATTATAGAGCCAAACTCAGATTGCTGGCACAACTTCACCTTTATCAAACCTATCATAGTATATTGTATTTGGGGCTACAGGGGCACGGAATTGTTATTTGAATTTATGATTGACTCAAATACATCTGAACCTGTTGAAATGAACCCAAAACCTACACCCCCACAAACTTTCAAGGGTGTAGCTACTCAGCCCTCCATTAGTCTAACTCCTTACACCTTTAACATTGGCCCTTATGCCATTAAACACACAGGTCAACAACAAATACCGTTTAACCCAACATATTCCCTCAAACGAGTAGAATTGTCGATGCAGATTAATATCTCTGCGATCAAACCCACCTGCTCACCATTCCTGAGTACATCTTATGCAGGATGGTCAGCATGGTTAGGCCGGCGAACTGTTGACACCTCACAACGACTGAAGAGAGAGGTGACTGGTATCTTAGGAACAGGACTGGGAGTCTTAAATAGTACAGATGCTGAGATACTTGCAAACAAACTAGTCACAACTACTAGTGATCTAGACAAATTAAAACATCCTCTACAGTCCTCTCTATCAGCATTGGGAAATCACCAATGGCTTTTATCGAATATATTGCCTCAGTGGGAGGAAACAGGTGAAAAAGACCATCAGCTGATCACAAATGCACTTGGTACAACCCCAAACAATGTTTCCTTGGCCCTTAGTTGTATCCAAGCCCAACTGTGGATGCAATCTATGACAGCCGCAATTATAAGGGAAGGTGAAGAAGGCACCTTGCCCACTGAAATTCGAAAAGTAATATGGGATAATGCAATTGAGTTTGAGAGAAAATTTCAATCCTGGTGGTATCTGGTTAATTTCACCTATGATCCCACTGAGAGCAAAGCCACAGCTTTTGTCTTAACGATACGCAATGCCTCAGTATACACCATATACCCAATCATCGCACTGGGGTTGAATCACCATGGAGCTATACTCCATCCGGTAGAGCATAGAGTGTGGGCACAACAAAACGAGAATAAATGGCAAACTGTTGATGTTGAAGCATGCATTTCACGAGATCAACAAGGATTCATTTGTGAGAGTAATACTCTCAAGGCACAAGACATTTGTCTTGACACCAACCAGAATGTTTGTCATTTTGAGATACAACCTGATGAAACCCCAGAAACTGTGCTTGTATATATTGGGAAAGGGTGTGTTTGCATGAGGTCTCCCTGTACTTTTGTATTCGTAGATGACATAGCAGTAGATATAAGTAATAACTCAAATCTTTGTGTTTGTAACTTTACTAACATCATTGGATGTGACTTCAGTTATTCAGCTCCTGTTACGTCTTTTCAATTGCTACAATCTAATTACACATTGATTCGAGATTTGCTGCCTACCCCTATCGGAATGAATCTCTCACTAGTGAGGAAGTTGCTACAACACGATGAATTGAAGCGATTGTTGAAAGAGGCCCAAGGAAATGGACAAAGAACTCTGATTACTGTCCATCATGATGTTGAAGAAATACACCATGTACTGGGAAGGGTCAAGAGAGACGGTGGACATGAATGGTGGGACACCCTCTTTGGATGGTCACCGACAGCTACAGGACTTTTTAACAAGATGCTCCATCCTGTTGTTGTTCTACTAGTACTCACTGTATTGTGCTTTGCTTTGACAATTGTTTTGCATGTTAGACTTTGGATTATGATGAAACGCTTAACTCGCTTAATCACCCCGCAAGAAGTATTTGCACTTGATATCCCTCGCCATAAGAGGACATGTGATATTCCCCATCAGTATTGATTATCGTGGAGCTTGAGTGACTGTAGTCACGGGGTGGATTATGTGGAATAATTACTAAATTGGCCAAGAATACAAAAATACAGCATTGTTCACACATTAAGGAAAGTCATAAAATCAAGAGGCTTCTGAGGTAGAATACAGCCACAGCTAGCACACGAAGAATGCAACATCTGTGATTCCCTGCGCGAGGTTGTTTGCGAAACTACACGAGGGATGGAACGGAACACGCTTGTTCCGTGGCCTTCCCTTGTGACGAATAGCAGATATGGGGACGAGATGGTACTACGGAACTGATAAGCGGCCTACACGCTACCCGAGCCAACCTTTCGTCAAATGTTGATGAAATGCTGTCCTTTTGTGCGAACTTTGCTCACCACAATGTACCAAAACACACCTCCATCCCGGAGGCTATCCGCCCCCGAGGTGTGAACACTCCTCCTTGAATACATTAATCATAATAAAAGTATGTATGACTAAAGTCACTCAAACTCCACTTTGAAGATAAAAAAATAATATAAAAATAGCCCAAGAGAGAGGGGATGTCAGGGAAGACACCATCGCGAAGAATTCCACCGCTGATTTCCGGGATCAGTCGACGGGCTGAGCCTTTCTTCCCCCCCATAGGGACGCCTTTGGGTAAGACTTCGATTACACCGAGCGCTTTCTCGGGGACTTAGAAATTTCTCTAGAGAATCTCTACCCTACGTTTATAGCCAGGCTGTATCGTTTATAATTTTGTCGCGCGTTTGTATACTTAGCAATATCTTTATTTGCACGTGCTTTGCAGACAGTGTATTTATCACCGGCAATCCTAAAGAACCTGTATATCTGTTGTTTAAATAAACTGCACTGTTTAAGTAGCTAGTCGTTCCGCTTTCTCACTGAACGCGACCAAAACTACAGAGAGGCCGTGCTAGTTCAGGAGCACGACTAGACTGAAGGTGCAGTCCACTATTAGTGTATCCAAATCGTAGTAGTTTAATACATATTAAACGCGATTGGACTGATAGTGCTGAATTGGGCATCACTCAGAATTTAAACCTAGCCGCACCTAGCCTCCCACCTCGGTGAGGAGTGTTAGAACGCAAGGGGGTTTATCTTCTGCCAAAACCGCTTGGCCCCGTTTCACGCAACAGAATTTGGCGTAGTCGGCAGGATTGCCATGGATAAACTGCTGCAAAAATATGATTGTGCCCCTTCCCAGGCTGGGAAGGAGTGGGCCCAAAAATTTTGGAAGGATGAAGAGAAAGTGGTGGAACGTATTGAAGAGTGTCGGGTTTCACAGAAGCTCAGAGCGGGGAAAGGCAAGGGTGTGATTTGTGCTGCGTTAGGCGCCTGTTTATCTTGTGCACAACAAGAAGCTAGAGAAACCCCTGCTCCTAATCTGATTTCAGCTGTAGAATATGCAACCCTGAAATCGGAGAATGAGGTGCTGAAGTCATCATTAGCCTTGCAAAAGGAGACAGGAGAAAAATTAAGAACTCACGTCGATAAGCTTGTGAGTGAGAATGAATGTTTAGGAAACCAGAATGCTCAACTTAAAATATTATTAGAAAGGGTGACTGGGCTCTTAGATAAAATGCAGCCCTCGACCCAGGTCCAACAGATTCGTAAGTTAATGTGTTATCCAAATTCCGGAACCCAGACCGGAGATTTTTTGTCTAATAGCGAGGATGACGAAGAAGATGAGGAGGAAAGGACTTTTACTTTGAAATCCCAAGTTTTTCCTTTACGTCCTCTGGTTAAAACTGAAGCTGCGGTTGATGACGATGATGAAATTCACACCACTGTGCGTACCGTTCCACGGACACCAACCGAGTTAACAAAAATAAGGGAGAAATATTCGAGGCGACCAGAAGAGTCAGCTGTTGAGTACGTGTGGCGAGTTTCTTCTGAAGGGGGGGACAGAATTATGCTGAGTGAGGAAGAAGCAGGAGACTCTTGGGGACCAGGAGTGTTTTTAACCACTATGCCTGGGGATCATAATTATTCCCTAACTGCTCGAGCAGCCTATTGGGCAGGGGGTATGGATCCGCGAGAGAGGGGGGAGCCGTTAGAGATTAGAGCTACAGGCTACTCTGATCTGTTTGCGGCTGTACGGAAAGCAGCTTGTCTGCAAGCCATGTATGACAGAGAGGAATTTCGGAAATCCCCAATGTCAGCCCCTATCGACCCCGATCGATTAGCCCCTCTCATCCGTGGTCTTCCCGATTGCCTGAAACCGTTCCTTGTTCGTACTCAAGATCGTATACGAGAGGCTCGGGGTGCTCATAGGCGGGGCCGTCGTCACTACATGCCCACCTGGAATGAATATGTACAGGAAATAGATCAATATGGGCGCCGAATGGGCTGGGCCAGCCTAACTAGTGAGAAATCCTCCGAACACCCCCGAAAGGTTCGCCAAGTCCGAACTCACACTAAAAACCCTAAATCGGAGGAAAGGTTTAAGCCTGATAAGGACCGGAATGAGTTGTGGCGTAAAGCCCTACAATTAGGGGTGCCCCGACAATTCTTGCACGGTGTCCCTACGGGAGACCTCCGTACACTAGTCCAATCTCTAACTAGAAAGAATAATGTGGCTGGGGAGAAAAGTCTAACCAGAGAATCCCCAAGTCGTGAGAAAATTGTGCCTTCTGCACCGGAACGTAACTTGATTGATTTGACAGAGTCCCAGCCAAAAAACTCCTATCCCCGGGGAGGGCAGTGAGCCACCCTGTCCGGCAGGTACTAGCAATTCAATGGCTCTCTCATAAAGACTCCGAACCCGTTATTATCATTCCTGTTGGACCCCGGAAGATATTGGTAAATTTTATTATTGATACTGGAGCCCAAATGTCTGCAATCACTAACGAAACAGCACAACTTCTAGGTATAAATCCCACCCGACGCAGAGTCAACTTCACAGGAATTGATGGTGTGGTAAAAACATGCCCCACTGCAAAAATTAACCTCTGGTTGCCGGGAGAGCAGCGAATGACTAGGGCAGAAGTGTTAGTGGGTGCCTCACATTCTAACCTCCTAGGATTTGACGTGCTGCGTGGGCGAATGTGGAAATTCCCGGATGGAACTGCGTGGAGTTTTGCAGGACGCAAAAAAGGATTAGACACAGTTAAACTGGGCCTATTAGAAACATCTATACCTTTGCCTCCCTCTAAAATTACCAACGTCCGACAGTACCCACTGCCTGCAGCTGCACTTGCAGGAGCAGACGGGGTGGTATCAGATTTAGAAAAAAGAAACATCATTCAGAGGACTCACTCGCCTTATAATTCACCGGTGTGGCCAGTAAAGAAACCAACCGGGCAATGGCGTTTCACAGTAGATTACCGAAAGTTAAACGCCAACGCTGCACCCCTGACCGCTGCGGTTCCGAGTATCGCGGAAATTGTGACAATGATAAAAGGAGCTGCCCATCCTTGGATGGCTGCCTTAGATGTAAAAGACATGTTTTTTATGATTCCCCTCCTTGAGCAAGACAAAGCGCAGTTTGCATTCACGTGGAAAGGAGTCCAATATACCTTTAACCGACTTCCACAAGGATACAAACATTCCCCCACCATTGCTCATAATGCTTTAGCTAAAGCGCTATCAGAGATTCCTGTTTCACAGGGATGTACAGTATACCAATATATTGACGACATCTTAATAGGGGGGGAGAGAGCCAAGAAAGTGTACAAGACATGATGCAAAACATCCGAAAAACATTATCAGATTTGGGATTGGAAATTCCAGACTCAAAATGTCAGGGACCTGCACAGGAAGTTAAATTCCTGGGGGTCTGGTGGATTAAGGGAGCTGCTTCTGTCCCTCAGGATACCCTGAAAAAAATAGAACATGGACAGAATCCTTCCAGCACGAAGGAGTTACAGCAAGTTCTGGGAACTTTAAGTTATTGGCGTAAACACATCCCTGGCTTTTCCATCATTGCTCGCCCCCTTTATTGTTTGCTCAAAAAAGGTAAATCCTGGGAGTGGACTGAACAACATACTAATGCACTGGAATTGCTAATAAAAGAGCTAAGGTTATTCCAACAACTTGGCCCCATACATCCAACTGACCCTGTCCATGTAGAATGGGGGTCCAGCGAACATGGCTCTCATTGTAACTTATGGCAAAAGGGACCAGCAGGACCGGAGAGACCATTAGAATTTAGCTCTCACTCCTTTAATGATACTGAGAGCAGATATTCAGACCTAGAGAAGGGTTTACTGTCCCTGGTGCGAGCATTGCAACGAGCAGAGCAGATAAGGAGAGAACAGAGCGTGATTGTTCGGGGCCCTTTTCGTCTCCTAGATGTGGTCCGTAAAGGGACAGCACCACCAGCCGGCATTGCCCGGAAACCCACAGTTCGAAAGTGGTATGCTTATTTAGAAGGCATTAATGATATCATGCCAATCTCTGAAGGTAGTATCAAAGTATCCAAGCTCCAGAAGGATATAGATGGTGCCCTATTGTTCCAATCCCCACCAAACAGACCATCTCCAATCCAAGAAGCACCTCCTCTGAAAGAAGGCAGTGATCTTACAGGAGTGTGGTTTACTGATGCGTCATCTCACCGTGAGAACAATAAGTGGAAATACAAGGCCGTAGCACTGGAAGTAGCAACGGGGGAAAGAGCAATTGAAACAGGAGAAGGTAGCGCACAAGTAGGGGAACTCAGAGCCGTCCTACTAGCTGCACAACGTGGGGCTACTTACATTTACACTGACTCATATGCTGTTTTTAAAGGAGCCACTGAATGGATTGGACACTGGGCAGCCAATGATTGGCAGGTGAATAGAGTCCCAATCTGGGAGACAGAGAGTTGGAAGCAACTGTTGGAAATGGGAGGACAGAGAACATTGCACGTTGGTTGGGTAAAAGGCCATGATCGTTCGAACTCGATCACTGCTCAATTCAACCAACAGGTAGATAGCCTCACGCGGTTGCAGCAAATTGACATTGTAGATGATGGTCGGGAATGGGAACGCTTACTCGAATGGTTACATATTAAGCGTGGCCATACAGGCCGTGCTGATCTGTATCAGGAAGGTCTAGCCCGGGGGTGGCCTGTGTCGGTTAAGCTGTGTGAACAAGTAGTAACCGCCTGTTCACAATGTCGCCTACGACTCAATAAAGATCATCCGAGTAAGGCGCCTCCTTTACACATTCGGGACAAGAAAACATTGTGGCATTCATGGCAAATTGATTATATTGGGCCCTTGAGATCATCAGGTGAGAAAAGATACGTCCTAGTCGGAGTGGAGATTATCTCTGGCCTCGCTATGGCCACCAGCTTCAAATCAGCTACCGGGAACAACACAGTGAAAGGCCTAAAAGGGTGGTTCAGCACACTTCCCCTTCCTGAGGAAATCCAAAGTGATAACGGTTCACACTTTACCGCTACAGTGGTACAAGATTGGGCCAAAGAAGAAGGGATTCGATGGGTATTTCATACTCCCTATTATCCTCAGGCTAATGGCATTGTTGAACGCACCAATGGATTGGTTAAGCGTTTTGCAAAAACTCATGAACCTGGTTGGCATTTGCGATTGGATGATGCCATCTATCAATTAAATAACAGATGGAGTGGAGATGGCTGTCCTAAAATGAAAGCTTTCTGTGTATCTGCTGATATCATCACTCCAAAAGTTCCCAATGAACCACGAAAATACCTGGGACAATTTCACCCTGGGCAACCTGTGTTAGTGAAAATGCCTCAAATTGGCACAGTACCAATGGTGTTAGCTACTCCCAAAAACCCCCATGCACGGGAAGCCAAAGACTGTTCAGGGAAGATACACCGGATCAGCACCCGGTGGATCTCGCCCTCTTTTTAACCCCGTCGGTCAAATGAGACCGAGCAGATTTTCTTTTCCTTTGTGTCTTACAGGAACCTTGGAAGAACTGTACGTGGACAGACGCATTGGCCTACGCTAACCTCGAGTGTCTCCAGGGAATCCTGACATTGATCCTGGCAATAATATTATTTTTGTTATGTATGGCCATCTGGAGGCCTAAATTTTAGAATGACGAATTGGCAGATGGAATTGATGCTATTCAGTTTTATCTTTTTACTCCCTGTTGTTTGTAGTCAAAGAGACCCAGAATGGCCGTGGTCTCAAGCTTATGTAAAACACAATGCGATGGCAGGAACAGGAAAAGGAAAATTGAGCCTGGCCACTGTAGTCCTACATGAAAATGAGGTGTTTTCAAAACATGAGATAGATCAAAGCATAGATAAAGTCGAACCTGACTCAACTCCACAGACTAGTCTGGTTCCACTGCCACTATCTGAAACCCCCGATAATGACACCTTATTGAGCGGACTTAAGAATCTGCCCCTTGATGATGAGCTTTGGGATAATGCACTGTCACGATACACTGCAAGCACTGAGACACTAGAAAACATGAGGGATTTAAATCTCTCCACTCTGGTTATACAAGGAAGTGAAGTATATTCCAGAGATAAATGGAGTTGGAAAGACTCACTCCAAATGGCTAAGCTTGAAGCCGTCCCAGGAAAGAAAATACAAATTAGCTGCCGAGTAATCAATGGGTCTGCTCACCATAGACCAACTGTAATTGAAACCATCCATGTAGACTCTACTAAACCGGACAAATATAACACTGATTGATTGTTACAAAATTATAGAGCCAAACTCAGATTGCTGGCACAACTTCACCTTTATCAAACCTATCATAGTATATTGTATTTGGGGCTACAGGGGCACGGAATTGTTATTTGAATTTATGATTGACTCAAATACATCTGAACCTGTTGAAATGAACCCAAAACCTACACCCCCACAAACTTTCAAGGGTGTAGCTACTCAGCCCTCCATTAGTCTAACTCCTTACACCTTTAACATTGGCCCTTATGCCATTAAACACACAGGTCAACAACAAATACCGTTTAACCCAACATATTCCCTCAAACGAGTAGAATTGTCAATGCAGATTAATATCTCTGCGATCAAACCCACCTGCTCACCATTCCTGAGTACATCTTATGCAGGATGGTCAGCATGGTTAGGCCGGCGAACTGTTGACACCTCACAACAACTGAAGAGAGAGGTGACTGGTATCTTAGGAACAGGACTGGGAGTCTTAAATAGTACAGATGCTGAGATACTTGCAAACAAACTAGTCACAACTACTAGTGCTCTAGACAAATTAAAACATCCTCTACAGTCCTCTCTATCAGCATTGGGAAATCACCAATGGCTTTTATCGAATATATTGCCTCAGTGGGAGGAAACAGGTGAAAAAGACCATCAGCTGATCACAAATGCACTTGGTACAACCCCAAACAATGTTTCCTTGGCCCTTAGTTGTATCCAAGCCCAACTGTGGATGCAATCTATGACAGCCGCAATTATAAGGGAAGGTGAAGAAGGCACCTTGCCCACTGAAATTCGAAAAGTAATATGGGATAATGCAATTGAGTTTGAGAGAAAATTTCAATCCTGGTGGTATCTGGTTAATTTCACCTATGATCCCACTGAGAGCAAAGCCACAGCTTTTGTCTTAACGATACGCAATGCCTCAGTATACACCATATACCCAATCATCGCACTGGGGTTGAATCACCATGGAGCTATACTCCATCCGGTAGAGCATAGAGTGTGGGCACAACAAAACGAGAATAAATGGCAAACTGTTGATGTTGAAGCATGCATTTCACGAGATCAACAAGGATTCATTTGTGAGAGTAATACTCTCAAGGCACAAGACATTTGTCTTGACACCAACCAGAATGTTTGTCATTTTGAGATACAACCTGATGAAACCCCAGAAACTGTGCTTGTATATATTGGGAAAGGGTGTGTTTGCATGAGGTCTCCCTGTACTTTTGTATTCGTAGATGACATAGCAGTAGATATAAGTAATAACTCAAATCTTTGTGTTTGTAACTTTACTAACATCATTGGATGTGACTTCAGTTATTCAGCTCCTGTTACGTCTTTTCAATTGCTACAATCTAATTACACATTGATTCGAGATTTGCTGCCTACCCCTATCGGAATGAATCTCTCACTAGTGAGGAAGTTGCTACAACACGATGAATTGAAGCGATTGTTGAAAGAGGCCCAAGAAAATGGACAAAGAACTCTGATTACTGTCCATCATGATGTTGAAGAAATACACCATGTACTGGAAAGGGTCAAGAGAGACGGTGGACATGAATGGTGGGACACCCTCTTTGGATGGTCACCGACAGCTACAGGACTTTTTAACAAGATGCTCCATCCTGTTGTTGTTCTACTAGTACTCACTGTATTGTGCTTTGCTTTGACAATTGTTTTGCATGTTAGACTTTGGATTATGATGAAACGCTTAACTCGCTTAATCACCCCGCAAGAAGTATTTGCACTTGATATCCCTCGCCATAAGAGGACATGTGATATTCCCCATCAGTATTGATTATCGTGGAGCTTGAGTGACTGTAGTCACGGGGTGGATTATGTGGAATAATTACTAAATTGGCCAAGAATACAAAAATACAGCATTGTTCACACATTAAGGAAAGTCATAAAATCAAGAGGCTTCTGAGGTAGAATACAGCCACAGCTAGCACACGAAGAATGCAACATCTGTGATTCCCTGCGCGAGGTTGTTTGCGAAACTACACGAGGGATGGAACGGAACACGCTTGTTCCGTGGCCTTCCCTTGTGACGAATAGCAGATATGGGGACGAGATGGTACTACGGAACTGATAAGCGGCCTACACGCTACCCGAGCCAACATTTCGTCAAATGTTGATGAAATGCTGTCCTTTTGTGCGAACTTTGCTCACCACAATGTACCAAAACACACCTCCATCCCGGAGGCTATCCGCCCCCGAGGTGTGAACACTCCTCCTTGAATACATTAATCATAATAAAAGTATGTATGACTAAAGTCACTCAAACTCCACTTTGAAGATAAAAAAATAATATAAAAATAGCCCAAGAGAGAGGGGATGTCAGGGAAGACACCATCGCGAAGAATTCCACCGCTGATTTCCGGGATCAGTCGACGGGCTGAGCCTTTCTTCCCCCCCATAGGGACGCCTTTGGGTAAGACTTCGATTACACCGAGCGCTTTCTCGGGGACTTAGAAATTTCTCTAGAGAATCTCTACCCTACGTTTATAGCCAGGCTGTATCGTTTATAATTTTGTCGCGCGTTTGTATACTTAGCAATATCTTTATTTGCACGTGCTTTGCAGACAGTGTATTTATCACCGGCAATCCTAAAGAACCTGTATATCTGTTGTTTAAATAAACTGCACTGTTTAAGTAGCTAGTCGTTCCGCTTTCTCACTGAACGCGACCAAAACTACAGAGAGGCCGTGCTAGTTCAGGAGCACGACTAGACTGAAGGTGCAGTCCACTATTAGTGTATCCAAATCGTAGTAGTTTAATACATATTAAACGCGATTGGACTGATAGTGCTGAATTGGGCATCACTCAGAATTTAAACCTAGCCGCACCTAGCCTCCCACCTCGGTGAGGAGTGTTAGAACGCAAGGGGGTTTATCTTCTGCCAAAACCGCTTGGCCCCGTTTCACGCAACAGAATTTGGCGTAGTCGGCAGGATTGCCATGGATAAACTGCTGCAAAAATATGATTGTGCCCCTTCCCAGGCTGGGAAGGAGTGGGCCCAAAAATTTTGGAAGGATGAAGAGAAAGTGGTGGAACGTATTGAAGAGTGTCGGGTTTCACAGAAGCTCAGAGCGGGGAAAGGCAAGGGTGTGATTTGTGCTGCGTTAGGCGCCTGTTTATCTTGTGCACAACAAGAAGCTAGAGAAACCCCTGCTCCTAATCTGATTTCAGCTGTAGAATATGCAACCCTGAAATCGGAGAATGAGGTGCTGAAGTCATCATTAGCCTTGCAAAAGGAGACAGGAGAAAAATTAAGAACTCACGTCGATAAGCTTGTGAGTGAGAATGAATGTTTAGGAAACCAGAATGCTCAACTTAAAATATTATTAGAAAGGGTGACTGGGCTCTTAGATAAAATGCAGCCCTCGACCCAGGTCCAACAGATTCGTAAGTTAATGTGTTATCCAAATTCCGGAACCCAGACCGGAGATTTTTTGTCTAATAGCGAGGATGACGAAGAAGATGAGGAGGAAAGGACTTTTACTTTGAAATCCCAAGTTTTTCCTTTACGTCCTCTGGTTAAAACTGAAGCTGCGGTTGATGACGATGATGAAATTCACACCACTGTGCGTACCGTTCCACGGACACCAACCGAGTTAACAAAAATAAGGGAGAAATATTCGAGGCGACCAGAAGAGTCAGCTGTTGAGTACGTGTGGCGAGTTTCTTCTGAAGGGGGGGACAGAATTATGCTGAGTGAGGAAGAAGCAGGAGACTCTTGGGGACCAGGAGTGTTTTTAACCACTATGCCTGGGGATCATAATTATTCCCTAACTGCTCGAGCAGCCTATTGGGCAGGGGGTATGGATCCGCGAGAGAGGGGGGAGCCGTTAGAGATTAGAGCTACAGGCTACTCTGATCTGTTTGCGGCTGTACGGAAAGCAGCTTGTCTGCAAGCCATGTATGACAGAGAGGAATTTCGGAAATCCCCAATGTCAGCCCCTATCGACCCCGATCGATTAGCCCCTCTCATCCGTGGTCTTCCCGATTGCCTGAAACCGTTCCTTGTTCGTACTCAAGATCGTATACGAGAGGCTCGGGGTGCTCATAGGCGGGGCCGTCGTCACTACATGCCCACCTGGAATGAATATGTACAGGAAATAGATCAATATGGGCGCCGAATGGGCTGGGCCAGCCTAACTAGTGAGAAATCCTCCGAACACCCCCGAAAGGTTCGCCAAGTCCGAACTCACACTAAAAACCCTAAATCGGAGGAAAGGTTTAAGCCTGATAAGGACCGGAATGAGTTGTGGCGTAAAGCCCTACAATTAGGGGTGCCCCGACAATTCTTGCACGGTGTCCCTACGGGAGACCTCCGTACACTAGTCCAATCTCTAACTAGAAAGAATAATGTGGCTGGGGAGAAAAGTCTAACCAGAGAATCCCCAAGTCGTGAGAAAATTGTGCCTTCTGCACCGGAACGTAACTTGATTGATTTGACAGAGTCCCAGCCAAAAAACTCCTATCCCCGGGGAGGGCAGTGAGCCACCCTGTCCGGCAGGTACTAGCAATTCAATGGCTCTCTCATAAAGACTCCGAACCCGTTATTATCATTCCTGTTGGACCCCGGAAGATATTGGTAAATTTTATTATTGATACTGGAGCCCAAATGTCTGCAATCACTAACGAAACAGCACAACTTCTAGGTATAAATCCCACCCGACGCAGAGTCAACTTCACAGGAATTGATGGTGTGGTAAAAACATGCCCCACTGCAAAAATTAACCTCTGGTTGCCGGGAGAGCAGCGAATGACTAGGGCAGAAGTGTTAGTGGGTGCCTCACATTCTAACCTCCTAGGATTTGACGTGCTGCGTGGGCGAATGTGGAAATTCCCGGATGGAACTGCGTGGAGTTTTGCAGGACGCAAAAAAGGATTAGACACAGTTAAACTGGGCCTATTAGAAACATCTATACCTTTGCCTCCCTCTAAAATTACCAACGTCCGACAGTACCCACTGCCTGCAGCTGCACTTGCAGGAGCAGACGGGGTGGTATCAGATTTAGAAAAAAGAAACATCATTCAGAGGACTCACTCGCCTTATAATTCACCGGTGTGGCCAGTAAAGAAACCAACCGGGCAATGGCGTTTCACAGTAGATTACCGAAAGTTAAACGCCAACGCTGCACCCCTGACCGCTGCGGTTCCGAGTATCGCGGAAATTGTGACAATGATAAAAGGAGCTGCCCATCCTTGGATGGCTGCCTTAGATGTAAAAGACATGTTTTTTATGATTCCCCTCCTTGAGCAAGACAAAGCGCAGTTTGCATTCACGTGGAAAGGAGTCCAATATACCTTTAACCGACTTCCACAAGGATACAAACATTCCCCCACCATTGCTCATAATGCTTTAGCTAAAGCGCTATCAGAGATTCCTGTTTCACAGGGATGTACAGTATACCAATATATTGACGACATCTTAATAGGGGGGGAGAGAGCCAAGAAAGTGTACAAGACATGATGCAAAACATCCGAAAAACATTATCAGATTTGGGATTGGAAATTCCAGACTCAAAATGTCAGGGACCTGCACAGGAAGTTAAATTCCTGGGGGTCTGGTGGATTAAGGGAGCTGCTTCTGTCCCTCAGGATACCCTGAAAAAAATAGAACATGGACAGAATCCTTCCAGCACGAAGGAGTTACAGCAAGTTCTGGGAACTTTAAGTTATTGGCGTAAACACATCCCTGGCTTTTCCATCATTGCTCGCCCCCTTTATTGTTTGCTCAAAAAAGGTAAATCCTGGGAGTGGACTGAACAACATACTAATGCACTGGAATTGCTAATAAAAGAGCTAAGGTTATTCCAACAACTTGGCCCCATACATCCAACTGACCCTGTCCATGTAGAATGGGGGTCCAGCGAACATGGTTCTCATTGTAACTTATGGCAAAAGGGACCAGCAGGACCGGAGAGACCATTAGAATTTAGCTCTCACTCCTTTAATGATACTGAGAGCAGATATTCAGACCTAGAGAAGGGTTTACTGTCCCTGGTGCGAGCATTGCAACGAGCAGAGCAGATAAGGAGAGAACAGAGCGTGATTGTTCGGGGCCCTTTTCGTCTCCTAGATGTGGTCCGTAAAGGGACAGCACCACCAGCCGGCATTGCCCAGAAACCCACAGTTCGAAAGTGGTATGCTTATTTAGAAGGCATTAATGATATCATGCCAATCTCTGAAGGTAGTATCAAAGTATCCAAGCTCCAGAAGGATATAGATGGTGCCCTATTGTTCCAATCCCCACCAAACAGACCATCTCCAATCCAAGAAGCACCTCCTCTGAAAGAAGGCAGTGATCTTACAGGAGTGTGGTTTACTGATGCGTCATCTCACCGTGAGAACAATAAGTGGAAATACAAGGCCGTAGCACTGGAAGTAGCAACGGGGGAAAGAGCAATTGAAACAGGAGAAGGTAGCGCACAAGTAGGGGAACTCAGAGCCGTCCTACTAGCTGCACAACGTGGGGCTACTTACATTTACACTGACTCATATGCTGTTTTTAAAGGAGCCACTGAATGGATTGGACACTGGGCAGCCAATGATTGGCAGGTGAATAGAGTCCCAATCTGGGAGACAGAGAGTTGGAAGCAACTGTTGGAAATGGGAGGACAGAGAACATTGCACATCGGTTGGGTAAAAGGCCATGATCGTTCGAACTCGATCACTGCTCAATTCAACCAACAGGTAGATAGCCTCACGCGGTTGCAGCAAATTGACATTGTAGATGATGGTCGGGAATGGGAACGCTTACTCGAATGGTTACATATTAAGCGTGGCCATACAGGCCGTGCTGATCTGTATCAGGAAGGTCTAGCCCGGGGGTGGCCTGTGTCGGTTAAGCTGTGTGAACAAGTAGTAACCGCCTGTTCACAATGTCGCCTACGACTCAATAAAGATCATCCGAGTAAGGCGCCTCCTTTACACATTCGGGACAAGAAAACATTGTGGCATTCATGGCAAATTGATTATATTGGGCCCTTGAGATCATCAGGTGAGAAAAGATACGTCCTAGTCGGAGTGGAGATTATCTCTGGCCTCGCTATGGCCACCAGCTTCAAATCAGCTACCGGGAACAACACAGTGAAAGGCCTAAAAGGGTGGTTCAGCACACTTCCCCTTCCTGAGGAAATCCAAAGTGATAACGGTTCACACTTTACCGCTACAGTGGTACAAGATTGGGCCAAAGAAGAAGGGATTCGATGGGTATTTCATACTCCCTATTATCCTCAGGCTAATGGCATTGTTGAACGCACCAATGGATTGGTTAAGCGTTTTGCAAAAACTCATGAACCTGGTTGGCATTTGCGATTGGATGATGCCATCTATCAATTAAATAACAGATGGAGTGGAGATGGCTGTCCTAAAATGAAAGCTTTCTGTGTATCTGCTGATATCATCACTCCAAAAGTTCCCAATGAACCACGAAAATACCTGGGACAATTTCACCCTGGGCAACCTGTGTTAGTGAAAATGCCTCAAATTGGCACAGTACCAATGGTGTTAGCTACTCCCAAAAACCCCCATGCACGGGAAGCCAAAGACTGTTCAGGGAAGATACACCGGATCAGCACCCGGTGGATCTCGCCCTCTTTTTAACCCCGTCGGTCAAATGAGACCGAGCAGATTTTCTTTTCCTTTGTGTCTTACAGGAACCTCGGAAGAACTGTACGTGGACAGACGCATTGGCCTACGCTAACCTCGAGTGTCTCCAGGGAATCCTGACATTGATCCTGGCAATAATATTATTTTTGTTATGTATGGCCATCTGGAGGCCTAAATTTTAGAATGACGAATTGGCAGATGGAATTGATGCTATTCAGTTTTATCTTTTTACTCCCTGTTGTTTGTAGTCAAAGAGACCCAGAATGGCCGTGGTCTCAAGCTTATGTAAAACACAATGCGATGGCAGGAACAGGAAAAGGAAAATTGAGCCTGGCCACTGTAGTCCTACATGAAAATGAGGTGTTTTCAAAACATGAGATAGATCAAAGCATAGATAAAGTCGAACCTGACTCAACTCCACAGACTAGTCTGGTTCCACTGCCACTATCTGAAACCCCCGATAATGACACCTTATTGAGCGGACTTAAGAATCTGCCCCTTGATGATGAGCTTTGGGATAATGCACTGTCACGATACACTGCAAGCACTGAGACACTAGAAAACATGAGGGATTTAAATCTCTCCACTCTGGTCATACAAGGAAGTGAAGTATATTCCAGAGATAAATGGAGTTGGAAAGACTCACTCCAAATGGCTAAGCTTGAAGCCGTCCCAGGAAAGAAAATACAAATTAGCTGCCGAGTAATCAATGGGTCTGCTCACCATAGACCAACTGTAATTGAAACCATCCATGTAGACTCTACTAAACCGGACAAACATAACACTGATTGATTGTTACAAAATTATAGAGCCAAACTCAGATTGCTGGCACAACTTCACCTTTATCAAACCTATCATAGTATATTGTATTTGGGGCTACAGGGGCACGGAATTGTTATTTGAATTTATGATTGACTCAAATACATCTGAACCTGTTGAAATGAACCCAAAACCTACACCCCCACAAACTTTCAAGGGTGTAGCTACTCAGCCCTCCATTAGTCTAACTCCTTACACCTTTAACATTGGCCCTTATGCCATTAAACACACAGGTCAACAACAAATACCGTTTAACCCAACATATTCCCTCAAACGAGTAGAATTGTCAATGCAGATTAATATCTCTGCGATCAAACCCACCTGCTCACCATTCCTGAGTACATCTTATGCAGGATGGTCAGCATGGTTAGGCCGGCGAACTGTTGACACCTCACAACGACTGAAGAGAGAGGTGACTGGTATCTTAGGAACAGGACTGGGAGTCTTAAATAGTACAGATGCTGAGATACTTGCAAACAAACTAGTCACAACTACTAGTGATCTAGACAAATTAAAACATCCTCTACAGTCCTCTCTATCAGCATTGGGAAATCACCAATGGCTTTTATCGAATATATTGCCTCAGTGGGAGGAAACAGGTGAAAAAGACCATCAGCTGATCACAAATGCACTTGGTACAACCCCAAACAATGTTTCCTTGGCCCTTAGTTGTATCCAAGCCCAACTGTGGATGCAATCTATGACAGCCGCAATTATAAGGGAAGGTGAAGAAGGCACCTTGCCCACTGAAATTCGAAAAGTAATATGGGATAATGCAATTGAGTTTGAGAGAAAATTTCAATCCTGGTGGTATCTGGTTAATTTCACCTATGATCCCACTGAGAGCAAAGCCACAGCTTTTGTCTTAACGATACGCAATGCCTCAGTATACACCATATACCCAATCATCGCACTGGGGTTGAATCACCATGGAGCTATACTCCATCCGGTAGAGCATAGAGTGTGGGCACAACAAAACGAGAATAAATGGCAAACTGTTGATGTTGAAGCATGCATTTCACGAGATCAACAAGGATTCATTTGTGAGAGTAATACTCTCAAGGCACAAGACATTTGTCTTGACACCAACCAGAATGTTTGTCATTTTGAGATACAACCTGATGAAACCCCAGAAACTGTGCTTGTATATATTGGGAAAGGGTGTGTTTGCATGAGGTCTCCCTGTACTTTTGTATTCGTAGATGACATAGCAGTAGATATAAGTAATAACTCAAATCTTTGTGTTTGTAACTTTACTAACATCATTGGATGTGACTTCAGTTATTCAGCTCCTGTTACGTCTTTTCAATTGCTACAATCTAATTACACATTGATTCGAGATTTGCTGCCTACCCCTATCGGAATGAATCTCTCACTAGTGAGGAAGTTGCTACAACACGATGAATTGAAGCGATTGTTGAAAGAGGCCCAAGAAAATGGACAAAGAACTCTGATTACTGTCCATCATGATGTTGAAGAAATACACCATGTACTGGAAAGGGTCAAGAGAGACGGTGGACATGAATGGTGGGACACCCTCTTTGGATGGTCACCGACAGCTACAGGACTTTTTAACAAGATGCTCCATCCTGTTGTTGTTCTACTAGTACTCACTGTATTGTGCTTTGCTTTGACAATTGTTTTGCATGTTAGACTTTGGATTATGATGAAACGCTTAACTCGCTTAATCACCCCGCAAGAAGTATTTGCACTTGATATCCCTCGCCATAAGAGGACATGTGATATTCCCCATCAGTATTGATTATCGTGGAGCTTGAGTGACTGTAGTCACGGGGTGGATTATGTGGAATAATTACTAAATTGGCCAAGAATACAAAAATACAGCATTGTTCACACATTAAGGAAAGTCATAAAATCAAGAGGCTTCTGAGGTAGAATACAGCCACAGCTAGCACACGAAGAATGCAACATCTGTGATTCCCTGCGCGAGGTTGTTTGCGAAACTACACGAGGGATGGAACGGAACACGCTTGTTCCGTGGCCTTCCCTTGTGACGAATAGCAGATATGGGGACGAGATGGTACTACGGAACTGATAAGCGGCCTACACGCTACCCGAGCCAACCTTTCGTCAAATGTTGATGAAATGCTGTCCTTTTGTGCGAACTTTGCTCACCACAATGTACCAAAACACACCTCCATCCCGGAGGCTATCCGCCCCCGAGGTGTGAACACTCCTCCTTGAATACATTAATCATAATAAAAGTATGTATGACTAAAGTCACTCAAACTCCACTTTGAAGATAAAAAAATAATATAAAAATAGCCCAAGAGAGAGGGGATGTCAGGGAAGACACCATCGCGAAGAATTCCACCGCTGATTTCCGGGATCAGTCGACGGGCTGAGCCTTTCTTCCCCCCCATAGGGACGCCTTTGGGTAAGACTTCGATTACACCGAGCGCTTTCTCGGGGACTTAGAAATTTCTCTAGAGAATCTCTACCCTACGTTTATAGCCAGGCTGTATCGTTTATAATTTTGTCGCGCGTTTGTATACTTAGCAATATCTTTATTTGCACGTGCTTTGCAGACAGTGTATTTATCACCGGCAATCCTAAAGAACCTGTATATCTGTTGTTTAAATAAACTGCACTGTTTAAGTAGCTAGTCGTTCCGCTTTCTCACTGAACGCGACCAAAACTACAGAGAGGCCGTGCTAGTTCAGGAGCACGACTAGACTGAAGGTGCAGTCCACTATTAGTGTATCCAAATCGTAGTAGTTTAATACATATTAAACGCGATTGGACTGATAGTGCTGAATTGGGCATCACTCAGAATTTAAACCTAGCCGCACCTAGCCTCCCACCTCGGTGAGGAGTGTTAGAACGCAAGGGGGTTTATCTTCTGCCAAAACCGCTTGGCCCCGTTTCACGCAACAGAATTTGGCGTAGTCGGCAGGATTGCCATGGATAAACTGCTGCAAAAATATGATTGTGCCCCTTCCCAGGCTGGGAAGGAGTGGGCCCAAAAATTTTGGAAGGATGAAGAGAAAGTGGTGGAACGTATTGAAGAGTGTCGGGTTTCACAGAAGCTCAGAGCGGGGAAAGGCAAGGGTGTGATTTGTGCTGCGTTAGGCGCCTGTTTATCTTGTGCACAACAAGAAGCTAGAGAAACCCCTGCTCCTAATCTGATTTCAGCTGTAGAATATGCAACCCTGAAATCGGAGAATGAGGTGCTGAAGTCATCATTAGCCTTGCAAAAGGAGACAGGAGAAAAATTAAGAACTCACGTCGATAAGCTTGTGAGTGAGAATGAATGTTTAGGAAACCAGAATGCTCAACTTAAAATATTATTAGAAAGGGTGACTGGGCTCTTAGATAAAATGCAGCCCTCGACCCAGGTCCAACAGATTCGTAAGTTAATGTGTTATCCAAATTCCGGAACCCAGACCGGAGATTTTTTGTCTAATAGCGAGGATGACGAAGAAGATGAGGAGGAAAGGACTTTTACTTTGAAATCCCAAGTTTTTCCTTTACGTCCTCTGGTTAAAACTGAAGCTGCGGTTGATGACGATGATGAAATTCACACCACTGTGCGTACCGTTCCACGGACACCAACCGAGTTAACAAAAATAAGGGAGAAATATTCGAGGCGACCAGAAGAGTCAGCTGTTGAGTACGTGTGGCGAGTTTCTTCTGAAGGGGGGGACAGAATTATGCTGAGTGAGGAAGAAGCAGGAGACTCTTGGGGACCAGGAGTGTTTTTAACCACTATGCCTGGGGATCATAATTATTCCCTAACTGCTCGAGCAGCCTATTGGGCAGGGGGTATGGATCCGCGAGAGAGGGGGGAGCCGTTAGAGATTAGAGCTACAGGCTACTCTGATCTGTTTGCGGCTGTACGGAAAGCAGCTTGTCTGCAAGCCATGTATGACAGAGAGGAATTTCGGAAATCCCCAATGTCAGCCCCTATCGACCCCGATCGATTAGCCCCTCTCATCCGTGGTCTTCCCGATTGCCTGAAACCGTTCCTTGTTCGTACTCAAGATCGTATACGAGAGGCTCGGGGTGCTCATAGGCGGGGCCGTCGTCACTACATGCCCACCTGGAATGAATATGTACAGGAAATAGATCAATATGGGCGCCGAATGGGCTGGGCCAGCCTAACTAGTGAGAAATCCTCCGAACACCCCCGAAAGGTTCGCCAAGTCCGAACTCACACTAAAAACCCTAAATCGGAGGAAAGGTTTAAGCCTGATAAGGACCGGAATGAGTTGTGGCGTAAAGCCCTACAATTAGGGGTGCCCCGACAATTCTTGCACGGTGTCCCTACGGGAGACCTCCGTACACTAGTCCAATCTCTAACTAGAAAGAATAATGTGGCTGGGGAGAAAAGTCTAACCAGAGAATCCCCAAGTCGTGAGAAAATTGTGCCTTCTGCACCGGAACGTAACTTGATTGATTTGACAGAGTCCCAGCCAAAAAACTCCTATCCCCGGGGAGGGCAGTGAGCCACCCTGTCCGGCAGGTACTAGCAATTCAATGGCTCTCTCATAAAGACTCCGAACCCGTTATTATCATTCCTGTTGGACCCCGGAAGATATTGGTAAATTTTATTATTGATACTGGAGCCCAAATGTCTGCAATCACTAACGAAACAGCACAACTTCTAGGTATAAATCCCACCCGACGCAGAGTCAACTTCACAGGAATTGATGGTGTGGTAAAAACATGCCCCACTGCAAAAATTAACCTCTGGTTGCCGGGAGAGCAGCGAATGACTAGGGCAGAAGTGTTAGTGGGTGCCTCACATTCTAACCTCCTAGGATTTGACGTGCTGCGTGGGCGAATGTGGAAATTCCCGGATGGAACTGCGTGGAGTTTTGCAGGACGCAAAAAAGGATTAGACACAGTTAAACTGGGCCTATTAGAAACATCTATACCTTTGCCTCCCTCTAAAATTACCAACGTCCGACAGTACCCACTGCCTGCAGCTGCACTTGCAGGAGCAGACGGGGTGGTATCAGATTTAGAAAAAAGAAACATCATTCAGAGGACTCACTCGCCTTATAATTCACCGGTGTGGCCAGTAAAGAAACCAACCGGGCAATGGCGTTTCACAGTAGATTACCGAAAGTTAAACGCCAACGCTGCACCCCTGACCGCTGCGGTTCCGAGTATCGCGGAAATTGTGACAATGATAAAAGGAGCTGCCCATCCTTGGATGGCTGCCTTAGATGTAAAAGACATGTTTTTTATGATTCCCCTCCTTGAGCAAGACAAAGCGCAGTTTGCATTCACGTGGAAAGGAGTCCAATATACCTTTAACCGACTTCCACAAGGATACAAACATTCCCCCACCATTGCTCATAATGCTTTAGCTAAAGCGCTATCAGAGATTCCTGTTTCACAGGGATGTACAGTATACCAATATATTGACGACATCTTAATAGGGGGGGAGAGAGCCAAGAAAGTGTACAAGACATGATGCAAAACATCCGAAAAACATTATCAGATTTGGGATTGGAAATTCCAGACTCAAAATGTCAGGGACCTGCACAGGAAGTTAAATTCCTGGGGGTCTGGTGGATTAAGGGAGCTGCTTCTGTCCCTCAGGATACCCTGAAAAAAATAGAACATGGACAGAATCCTTCCAGCACGAAGGAGTTACAGCAAGTTCTGGGAACTTTAAGTTATTGGCGTAAACACATCCCTGGCTTTTCCATCATTGCTCGCCCCCTTTATTGTTTGCTCAAAAAAGGTAAATCCTGGGAGTGGACTGAACAACATACTAATGCACTGGAATTGCTAATAAAAGAGCTAAGGTTATTCCAACAACTTGGCCCCATACATCCAACTGACCCTGTCCATGTAGAATGGGGGTCCAGCGAACATGGCTCTCATTGTAACTTATGGCAAAAGGGACCAGCAGGACCGGAGAGACCATTAGAATTTAGCTCTCACTCCTTTAATGATACTGAGAGCAGATATTCAGACCTAGAGAAGGGTTTACTGTCCCTGGTGCGAGCATTGCAACGAGCAGAGCAGATAAGGAGAGAACAGAGCGTGATTGTTCGGGGCCCTTTTCGTCTCCTAGATGTGGTCCGTAAAGGGACAGCACCACCAGCCGGCATTGCCCAGAAACCCACAGTTCGAAAGTGGTATGCTTATTTAGAAGGCATTAATGATATCATGCCAATCTCTGAAGGTAGTATCAAAGTATCCAAGCTCCAGAAGGATATAGATGGTGCCCTATTGTTCCAATCCCCACCAAACAGACCATCTCCAATCCAAGAAGCACCTCCTCTGAAAGAAGGCAGTGATCTTACAGGAGTGTGGTTTACTGATGCGTCATCTCACCGTGAGAACAATAAGTGGAAACACAAGGCCGTAGCACTGGAAGTAGCAACGGGGGAAAGAGCAATTGAAACAGGAGAAGGTAGCGCACAAGTAGGGGAACTCAGAGCCGTCCTACTAGCTGCACAACGTGGGGCTACTTACATTTACACTGACTCATATGCTGTTTTTAAAGGAGCCACTGAATGGATTGGACACTGGGCAGCCAATGATTGGCAGGTGAATAGAGTCCCAATCTGGGAGACAGAGAGTTGGAAGCAACTGTTGGAAATGGGAGGACAGAGAACATTGCACGTTGGTTGGGTAAAAGGCCATGATCGTTCGAACTCGATCACTGCTCAATTCAACCAACAGGTAGATAGCCTCACGCGGTTGCAGCAAATTGACATTGTAGATGATGGTCGGGAATGGGAACGCTTACTCGAATGGTTACATATTAAGCGTGGCCATACAGGCCGTGCTGATCTGTATCAGGAAGGTCTAGCCCGGGGGTGGCCTGTGTCGGTTAAGCTGTGTGAACAAGTAGTAACCGCCTGTTCACAATGTCGCCTACGACTCAATAAAGATCATCCGAGTAAGGCGCCTCCTTTACACATTCGGGACAAGAAAACATTGTGGCATTCATGGCAAATTGATTATATTGGGCCCTTGAGATCATCAGGTGAGAAAAGATACGTCCTAGTCGGAGTGGAGATTATCTCTGGCCTCGCTATGGCCACCAGCTTCAAATCAGCTACCGGGAACAACACAGTGAAAGGCCTAAAAGGGTGGTTCAGCACACTTCCCCTTCCTGAGGAAATCCAAAGTGATAACGGTTCACACTTTACCGCTACAGTGGTACAAGATTGGGCCAAAGAAGAAGGGATTCGATGGGTATTTCATACTCCCTATTATCCTCAGGCTAATGGCATTGTTGAACGCACCAATGGATTGGTTAAGCGTTTTGCAAAAACTCATGAACCTGGTTGGCATTTGCCATTGGATGATGCCATCTATCAATTAAATAACAGATGGAGTGGAGATGGCTGTCCTAAAATGAAAGCTTTCTGTGTATCTGCTGATATCATCACTCCAAAAGTTCCCAATGAACCACGAAAATACCTGGGACAATTTCACCCTGGGCAACCTGTGTTAGTGAAAATGCCTCAAATTGGCACAGTACCAATGGTGTTAGCTACTCCCAAAAACCCCCATGCACGGGAAGCCAAAGACTGTTCAGGGAAGATACACCGGATCAGCACCCGGTGGATCTCGCCCTCTTTTTAACCCCGTCGGTCAAATGAGACCGAGCAGATTTTCTTTTCCTTTGTGTCTTACAGGAACCTCGGAAGAACTGTACGTGGACAGACGCATTGGCCTACGCTAACCTCGAGTGTCTCCAGGGAATCCTGACATTGATCCTGGCAATAATATTATTTTTGTTATGTATGGCCATCTGGAGGCCTAAATTTTAGAATGACGAATTGGCAGATGGAATTGATGCTATTCAGTTTTATCTTTTTACTCCCTGTTGTTTGTAGTCAAAGAGACCCAGAATGGCCGTGGTCTCAAGCTTATGTAAAACACAATGCGATGGCAGGAACAGGAAAAGGAAAATTGAGCCTGGCCACTGTAGTCCTACATGAAAATGAGGTGTTTTCAAAACATGAGATAGATCAAAGCATAGATAAAGTCGAACCTGACTCAACTCCACAGACTAGTCTGGTTCCACTGCCACTATCTGAAACCCCCGATAATGACACCTTATTGAGCGGACTTAAGAATCTGCCCCTTGATGATGAGCTTTGGGATAATGCACTGTCACGATACACTGCAAGCACTGAGACACTAGAAAACATGAGGGATTTAAATCTCTCCACTCTGGTTATACAAGGAAGTGAAGTATATTCCAGAGATAAATGGAGTTGGAAAGACTCACTCCAAATGGCTAAGCTTGAAGCCGTCCCAGGAAAGAAAATACAAATTAGCTGCCGAGTAATCAATGGGTCTGCTCACCATAGACCAACTGTAATTGAAACCATCCATGTAGACTCTACTAAACCGGACAAATATAACACTGATTGATTGTTACAAAATTATAGAGCCAAACTCAGATTGCTGGCACAACTTCACCTTTATCAAACCTATCATAGTATATTGTATTTGGGGCTACAGGGGCACGGAATTGTTATTTGAATTTATGATTGACTCAAATACATCTGAACCTGTTGAAATGAACCCAAAACCTACACCCCCACAAACTTTCAAGGGTGTAGCTACTCAGCCCTCCATTAGTCTAACTCCTTACACCTTTAACATTGGCCCTTATGCCATTAAACACACAGGTCAACAACAAATACCGTTTAACCCAACATATTCCCTCAAACGAGTAGAATTGTCAATGCAGATTAATATCTCTGCGATCAAACCCACCTGCTCACCATTCCTGAGTACATCTTATGCAGGATGGTCAGCATGGTTAGGCCGGCGAACTGTTGACACCTCACAACGACTGAAGAGAGAGGTGACTGGTATCTTAGGAACAGGACTGGGAGTCTTAAATAGTACAGATGCTGAGATACTTGCAAACAAACTAGTCACAACTACTAGTGATCTAGACAAATTAAAACATCCTCTACAGTCCTCTCTATCAGCATTGGGAAATCACCAATGGCTTTTATCGAATATATTGCCTCAGTGGGAGGAAACAGGTGAAAAAGACCATCAGCTGATCACAAATGCACTTGGTACAACCCCAAACAATGTTTCCTTGGCCCTTAGTTGTATCCAAGCCCAACTGTGGATGCAATCTATGACAGCCGCAATTATAAGGGAAGGTGAAGAAGGCACCTTGCCCACTGAAATTCGAAAAGTAATATGGGATAATGCAATTGAGTTTGAGAGAAAATTTCAATCCTGGTGGTATCTGGTTAATTTCACCTATGATCCCACTGAGAGCAAAGCCACAGCTTTTGTCTTAACGATACGCAATGCCTCAGTATACACCATATACCCAATCATCGCACTGGGGTTGAATCACCATGGAGCTATACTCCATCCGGTAGAGCATAGAGTGTGGGCACAACAAAACGAGAATAAATGGCAAACTGTTGATGTTGAAGCATGCATTTCACGAGATCAACAAGGATTCATTTGTGAGAGTAATACTCTCAAGGCACAAGACATTTGTCTTGACACCAACCAGAATGTTTGTCATTTTGAGATACAACCTGATGAAACCCCAGAAACTGTGCTTGTATATATTGGGAAAGGGTGTGTTTGCATGAGGTCTCCCTGTACTTTTGTATTCGTAGATGACATAGCAGTAGATATAAGTAATAACTCAAATCTTTGTGTTTGTAACTTTACTAACATCATTGGATGTGACTTCAGTTATTCAGCTCCTGTTACGTCTTTTCAATTGCTACAATCTAATTACACATTGATTCGAGATTTGCTGCCTACCCCTATCGGAATGAATCTCTCACTAGTGAGGAAGTTGCTACAACACGATGAATTGAAGCGATTGTTGAAAGAGGCCCAAGAAAATGGACAAAGAACTCTGATTACTGTCCATCATGATGTTGAAGAAATACACCATGTACTGGAAAGGGTCAAGAGAGACGGTGGACATGAATGGTGGGACACCCTCTTTGGATGGTCACCGACAGCTACAGGACTTTTTAACAAGATGCTCCATCCTGTTGTTGTTCTACTAGTACTCACTGTATTGTGCTTTGCTTTGACAATTGTTTTGCATGTTAGACTTTGGATTATGATGAAACGCTTAACTCGCTTAATCACCCCGCAAGAAGTATTTGCACTTGATATCCCTCGCCATAAGAGGACATGTGATATTCCCCATCAGTATTGATTATCGTGGAGCTTGAGTGACTGTAGTCACGGGGTGGATTATGTGGAATAATTACTAAATTGGCCAAGAATACAAAAATACAGCATTGTTCACACATTAAGGAAAGTCATAAAATCAAGAGGCTTCTGAGGTAGAATACAGCCACAGCTAGCACACGAAGAATGCAACATCTGTGATTCCCTGCGCGAGGTTGTTTGCGAAACTACACGAGGGATGGAACGGAACACGCTTGTTCCGTGGCCTTCCCTTGTGACGAATAGCAGATATGGGGACGAGATGGTACTACGGAACTGATAAGCGGCCTACACGCTACCCGAGCCAACCTTTCGTCAAATGTTGATGAAATGCTGTCCTTTTGTGCGAACTTTGCTCACCACAATGTACCAAAACACACCTCCATCCCGGAGGCTATCCGCCCCCGAGGTGTGAACACTCCTCCTTGAATACATTAATCATAATAAAAGTATGTATGACTAAAGTCACTCAAACTCCACTTTGAAGATAAAAAAATAATATAAAAATAGCCCAAGAGAGAGGGGATGTCAGGGAAGACACCATCGCGAAGAATTCCACCGCTGATTTCCGGGATCAGTCGACGGGCTGAGCCTTTCTTCCCCCCCATAGGGACGCCTTTGGGTAAGACTTCGATTACACCGAGCGCTTTCTCGGGGACTTAGAAATTTCTCTAGAGAATCTCTACCCTACGTTTATAGCCAGGCTGTATCGTTTATAATTTTGTCGCGCGTTTGTATACTTAGCAATATCTTTATTTGCACGTGCTTTGCAGACAGTGTATTTATCACCGGCAATCCTAAAGAACCTGTATATCTGTTGTTTAAATAAACTGCACTGTTTAAGTAGCTAGTCGTTCCGCTTTCTCACTGAACGCGACCAAAACTACAGAGAGGCCGTGCTAGTTCAGGAGCACGACTAGACTGAAGGTGCAGTCCACTATTAGTGTATCCAAATCGTAGTAGTTTAATACATATTAAACGCGATTGGACTGATAGTGCTGAATTGGGCATCACTCAGAATTTAAACCTAGCCGCACCTAGCCTCCCACCTCGGTGAGGAGTGTTAGAACGCAAGGGGGTTCATCTTCTGCCAAAACCGCTTGGCCCCGTTTCACGCAACAGAATTTGGCGTAGTCGGCAGGATTGCCATGGATAAACTGCTGCAAAAATATGATTGTGCCCCTTCCCAGGCTGGGAAGGAGTGGGCCCAAAAATTTTGGAAGGATGAAGAGAAAGTGGTGGAACGTATTGAAGAGTGTCGGGTTTCACAGAAGCTCAGAGCGGGGAAAGGCAAGGGTGTGATTTGTGCTGCGTTAGGCGCCTGTTTATCTTGTGCACAACAAGAAGCTAGAGAAACCCCTGCTCCTAATCTGATTTCAGCTGTAGAATATGCAACCCTGAAATCGGAGAATGAGGTGCTGAAGTCATCATTAGCCTTGCAAAAGGAGACAGGAGAAAAATTAAGAACTCACGTCGATAAGCTTGTGAGTGAGAATGAATGTTTAGGAAACCAGAATGCTCAACTTAAAATATTATTAGAAAGGGTGACTGGGCTCTTAGATAAAATGCAGCCCTCGACCCAGGTCCAACAGATTCGTAAGTTAATGTGTTATCCAAATTCCGGAACCCAGACCGGAGATTTTTTGTCTAATAGTGAGGATGACGAAGAAGATGAGGAGGAAAGGACTTTTACTTTGAAATCCCAAGTTTTTCCTTTACGTCCTCTGGTTAAAACTGAAGCTGCGGTTGATGACGATGATGAAATTCACACCACTGTGCGTACCGTTCCACGGACACCAACCGAGTTAACAAAAATAAGGGAGAAATATTCGAGGCGACCAGAAGAGTCAGCTGTTGAGTACGTGTGGCGAGTTTCTTCTGAAGGGGGGGACAGAATTATGCTGAGTGAGGAAGAAGCAGGAGACTCTTGGGGACCAGGAGTGTTTTTAACCACTATGCCTGGGGATCATAATTATTCCCTAACTGCTCGAGCAGCCTATTGGGCAGGGGGTATGGATCCGCGAGAGAGGGGGGAGCCGTTAGAGATTAGAGCTACAGGCTACTCTGATCTGTTTGCGGCTGTACGGAAAGCAGCTTGTCTGCAAGCCATGTATGACAGAGAGGAATTTCGGAAATCCCCAATGTCAGCCCCTATCGACCCCGATCGATTAGCCCCTCTCATCCGTGGTCTTCCCGATTGCCTGAAACCGTTCCTTGTTCGTACTCAAGATCGTATACGAGAGGCTCGGGGTGCTCATAGGCGGGGCCGTCGTCACTACATGCCCACCTGGAATGAATATGTACAGGAAATAGATCAATATGGGCGCCGAATGGGCTGGGCCAGCCTAACTAGTGAGAAATCCTCCGAACACCCCCGAAAGGTTCGCCAAGTCCGAACTCACACTAAAAACCCTAAATCGGAGGAAAGGTTTAAGCCTGATAAGGACCGGAATGAGTTGTGGCGTAAAGCCCTACAATTAGGGGTGCCCCGACAATTCTTGCACGGTGTCCCTACGGGAGACCTCCGTACACTAGTCCAATCTCTAACTAGAAAGAATAATGTGGCTGGGGAGAAAAGTCTAACCAGAGAATCCCCAAGTCGTGAGAAAATTGTGCCTTCTGCACCGGAACGTAACTTGATTGATTTGACAGAGTCCCAGCCAAAAAACTCCTATCCCCGGGGAGGGCAGTGAGCCACCCTGTCCGGCAGGTACTAGCAATTCAATGGCTCTCTCATAAAGACTCCGAACCCGTTATTATCATTCCTGTTGGACCCCGGAAGATATTGGTAAATTTTATTATTGATACTGGAGCCCAAATGTCTGCAATCACTAACGAAACAGCACAACTTCTAGGTATAAATCCCACCCGACGCAGAGTCAACTTCACAGGAATTGATGGTGTGGTAAAAACATGCCCCACTGCAAAAATTAACCTCTGGTTGCCGGGAGAGCAGCGAATGACTAGGGCAGAAGTGTTAGTGGGTGCCTCACATTCTAACCTCCTAGGATTTGACGTGCTGCGTGGGCGAATGTGGAAATTCCCGGATGGAACTGCGTGGAGTTTTGCAGGACGCAAAAAAGGATTAGACGCAGTTAAACTGGGCCTATTAGAAACATCTATACCTTTGCCTCCCTCTAAAATTACCAACGTCCGACAGTACCCACTGCCTGCAGCTGCACTTGCAGGAGCAGACGGGGTGGTATCAGATTTAGAAAAAAGAAACATCATTAAGAGGACTCACTCGCCTTATAATTCACCGGTGTGGCCAGTAAAGAAACCAACCGGGCAATGGCGTTTCACAGTAGATTACCGAAAGTTAAACGCCAACGCTGCACCCCTGACCGCTGCGGTTCCGAGTATCGCGGAAATTGTGACAATGATAAAAGGAGCTGCCCATCCTTGGATGGCTGCCTTAGATGTAAAAGACATGTTTTTTATGATTCCCCTCCTTGAGCAAGACAAAGCGCAGTTTGCATTCACGTGGAAAGGAGTCCAATATACCTTTAACCGACTTCCACAAGGATACAAACATTCCCCCACCATTGCTCATAATGCTTTAGCTAAAGCGCTATCAGAGATTCCTGTTTCACAGGGATGTACAGTATACCAATATATTGACGACATCTTAATAGGGGGGGAGAGAGCCAAGAAAGTGTACAAGACATGATGCAAAACATCCGAAAAACATTATCAGATTTGGGATTGGAAATTCCAGACTCAAAATGTCAGGGAACTGCACAGGAAGTTAAATTCCTGGGGGTCTGGTGGATTAAGGGAGCTGCTTCTGTCCCTCAGGATACCCTGAAAAAAATAGAACATGGACAGAATCCTTCCAGCACGAAGGAGTTACAGCAAGTTCTGGGAACTTTAAGTTATTGGCGTAAACACATCCCTGGCTTTTCCATCATTGCTCGCCCCCTTTATTGTTTGCTCAAAAAAGGTAAATCCTGGGAGTGGACTGAACAACATACTAATGCACTGGAATTGCTAATAAAAGAGCTAAGGTTATTCCAACAACTTGGCCCCATACATCCAACTGACCCTGTCCATGTAGAATGGGGGTCCAGCGAACATGGTTCTCATTGTAACTTATGGCAAAAGGGACCAGCAGGACCGGAGAGACCATTAGAATTTAGCTCTCACTCCTTTAATGATACTGAGAGCAGATATTCAGACCTAGAGAAGGGTTTACTGTCCCTGGTGCGAGCATTGCAACGAGCAGAGCAGATAAGGAGAGAACAGAGCGTGATTGTTCGGGGCCCTTTTCGTCTCCTAGATGTGGTCCGTAAAGGGACAGCACCACCAGCCGGCATTGCCCAGAAACCCACAGTTCGAAAGTGGTATGCTTATTTAGAAGGCATTAATGATATCATGCCAATCTCTGAAGGTAGTATCAAAGTATCCAAGCTCCAGAAGGATATAGATGGTGCCCTATTGTTCCAATCCCCACCAAACAGACCATCTCCAATCCAAGAAGCACCTCCTCTGAAAGAAGGCAGTGATCTTACAGGAGTGTGGTTTACTGATGCGTCATCTCACCGTGAGAACAATAAGTGGAAATACAAGGCCGTAGCACTGGAAGTAGCAACGGGGGAAAGAGCAATTGAAACAGGAGAAGGTAGCGCACAAGTAGGGGAACTCAGAGCCGTCCTACTAGCTGCACAACGTGGGGCTACTTACATTTACACTGACTCATATGCTGTTTTTAAAGGAGCCACTGAATGGATTGGACACTGGGCAGCCAATGATTGGCAGGTGAATAGAGTCCCAATCTGGGAGACAGAGAGTTGGAAGCAACTGTTGGAAATGGGAGGACAGAGAACATTGCACGTTGGTTGGGTAAAAGGCCATGATCGTTCGAACTCGATCACTGCTCAATTCAACCAACAGGTAGATAGCCTCACGCGGTTGCAGCAAATTGACATTGTAGATGATGGTCGGGAATGGGAACGCTTACTCGAATGGTTACATATTAAGCGTGGCCATACAGGCCGTGCTGATCTGTATCAGGAAGGTCTAGCCCGGGGGTGGCCTGTGTCGGTTAAGCTGTGTGAACAAGTAGTAACCGCCTGTTCACAATGTCGCCTACGACTCAATAAAGATCATCCGAGTAAGGCGCCTCCTTTACACATTCGGGACAAGAAAACATTGTGGCATTCATGGCAAATTGATTATATTGGGCCCTTGAGATCATCAGGTGAGAAAAGATACGTCCTAGTCGGAGTGGAGATTATCTCTGGCCTCGCTATGGCCACCAGCTTCAAATCAGCTACCGGGAACAACACAGTGAAAGGCCTAAAAGGGTGGTTCAGCACACTTCCCCTTCCTGAGGAAATCCAAAGTGATAACGGTTCACACTTTACCGCTACAGTGGTACAAGATTGGGCCAAAGAAGAAGGGATTCGATGGGTATTTCATACTCCCTATTATCCTCAGGCTAATGGCATTGTTGAACGCACCAATGGATTGGTTAAGCGTTTTGCAAAAACTCATGAACCTGGTTGGCATTTGCCATTGGATGATGCCATCTATCAATTAAATAACAGATGGAGTGGAGATGGCTGTCCTAAAATGAAAGCTTTCTGTGTATCTGCTGATATCATCACTCCAAAAGTTCCCAATGAACCACGAAAATACCTAGGACAATTTCACCCTGGGCAACCTGTGTTAGTGAAAATGCCTCAAATTGGCACAGTACCAATGGTGTTAGCTACTCCCAAAAACCCCCATGCACGGGAAGCCAAAGACTGTTCAGGGAAGATACACCGGATCAGCACCCGGTGGATCTCGCCCTCTTTTTAACCCCGTCGGTCAAATGAGACCGAGCAGATTTTCTTTTCCTTTGTGTCTTACAGGAACCTCGGAAGAACTGTACGTGGACAGACGCATTGGCCTACGCTAACCTCGAGTGTCTCCAGGGAATCCTGACATTGATCCTGGCAATAATATTATTTTTGTTATGTATGGCCATCTGGAGGCCTAAATTTTAGAATGACGAATTGGCAGATGGAATTGATGCTATTCAGTTTTATCTTTTTACTCCCTGTTGTTTGTAGTCAAAGAGACCCAGAATGGCCGTGGTCTCAAGCTTATGTAAAACACAATGCGATGGCAGGAACAGGAAAAGGAAAATTGAGCCTGGCCACTGTAGTCCTACATGAAAATGAGGTGTTTTCAAAACATGAGATAGATCAAAGCATAGATAAAGTCGAACCTGACTCAACTCCACAGACTAGTCTGGTTCCACTGCCACTATCTGAAACCCCCGATAATGACACCTTATTGAGCGGACTTAAGAATCTGCCCCTTGATGATGAGCTTTGGGATAATGCACTGTCACGATACACTGCAAGCACTGAGACACTAGAAAACATGAGGGATTTAAATCTCTCCACTCTGGTTATACAAGGAAGTGAAGTATATTCCAGAGATAAATGGAGTTGGAAAGACTCACTCCAAATGGCTAAGCTTGAAGCCGTCCCAGGAAAGAAAATACAAATTAGCTGCCGAGTAATCAATGGGTCTGCTCACCATAGACCAACTGTAATTGAAACCATCCATGTAGACTCTACTAAACCGGACAAATATAACACTGATTGATTGTTACAAAATTATAGAGCCAAACTCAGATTGCTGGCACAACTTCACCTTTATCAAACCTATCATAGTATATTGTATTTGGGGCTACAGGGGCACGGAATTGTTATTTGAATTTATGATTGACTCAAATACATCTGAACCTGTTGAAATGAACCCAAAACCTACACCCCCACAAACTTTCAAGGGTGTAGCTACTCAGCCCTCCATTAGTCTAACTCCTTACACCTTTAACATTGGCCCTTATGCCATTAAACACACAGGTCAACAACAAATACCGTTTAACCCAACATATTCCCTCAAACGAGTAGAATTGTCAATGCAGATTAATATCTCTGCGATCAAACCCACCTGCTCACCATTCCTGAGTACATCTTATGCAGGATGGTCAGCATGGTTAGGCCGGCGAACTGTTGACACCTCACAACGACTGAAGAGAGAGGTGACTGGTATCTTAGGAACAGGACTGGGAGTCTTAAATAGTACAGATGCTGAGATACTTGCAAACAAACTAGTCACAACTACTAGTGATCTAGACAAATTAAAACATCCTCTACAGTCCTCTCTATCAGCATTGGGAAATCACCAATGGCTTTTATCGAATATATTGCCTCAGTGGGAGGAAACAGGTGAAAAAGACCATCAGCTGATCACAAATGCACTTGGTACAACCCAAAACAATGTTTCCTTGGCCCTTAGTTGTATCCAAGCCCAACTGTGGATGCAATCTATGACAGCCGCAATTATAAGGGAAGGTGAAGAAGGCACCTTGCCCACTGAAATTCGAAAAGTAATATGGGATAATGCAATTGAGTTTGAGAGAAAATTTCAATCCTGGTGGTATCTGGTTAATTTCACCTATGATCCCACTGAGAGCAAAGCCACAGCTTTTGTCTTAACGATACGCAATGCCTCAGTATACACCATATACCCAATCATCGCACTGGGGTTGAATCACCATGGAGCTATACTCCATCCGGTAGAGCATAGAGTGTGGGCACAACAAAACGAGAATAAATGGCAAACTGTTGATGTTGAAGCATGCATTTCACGAGATCAACAAGGATTCATTTGTGAGAGTAATACTCTCAAGGCACAAGACATTTGTCTTGACACCAACCAGAATGTTTGTCATTTTGAGATACAACCTGATGAAACCCCAGAAACTGTGCTTGTATATATTGGGAAAGGGTGTGTTTGCATGAGGTCTCCCTGTACTTTTGTATTCGTAGATGACATAGCAGTAGATATAAGTAATAACTCAAATCTTTGTGTTTGTAACTTTACTAACATCATTGGATGTGACTTCAGTTATTCAGCTCCTGTTACGTCTTTTCAATTGCTACAATCTAATTACACATTGATTCGAGATTTGCTGCCTACCCCTATCGGAATGAATCTCTCACTAGTGAGGAAGTTGCTACAACACGATGAATTGAAGCGATTGTTGAAAGAGGCCCAAGAAAATGGACAAAGAACTCTGATTACTGTCCATCATGATGTTGAAGAAATACACCATGTACTGGAAAGGGTCAAGAGAGACGGTGGACATGAATGGTGGGACACCCTCTTTGGATGGTCACCGACAGCTACAGGACTTTTTAACAAGATGCTCCATCCTGTTGTTGTTCTACTAGTACTCACTGTATTGTGCTTTGCTTTGACAATTGTTTTGCATGTTAGACTTTGGATTATGATGAAACGCTTAACTCGCTTAATCACCCCGCAAGAAGTATTTGCACTTGATATCCCTCGCCATAAGAGGACATGTGATATTCCCCATCAGTATTGATTATCGTGGAGCTTGAGTGACTGTAGTCACGGGGTGGATTATGTGGAATAATTACTAAATTGGCCAAGAATACAAAAATACAGCATTGTTCACACATTAAGGAAAGTCATAAAATCAAGAGGCTTCTGAGGTAGAATACAGCCACAGCTAGCACACGAAGAATGCAACATCTGTGATTCCCTGCGCGAGGTTGTTTGCGAAACTACACGAGGGATGGAACGGAACACGCTTGTTCCGTGGCCTTCCCTTGTGACGAATAGCAGATATGGGGACGAGATGGTACTACGGAACTGATAAGCGGCCTACACGCTACCCGAGCCAACATTTCGTCAAATGTTGATGAAATGCTGTCCTTTTGTGCGAACTTTGCTCACCACAATGTACCAAAACACACCTCCATCCCGGAGGCTATCCGCCCCCGAGGTGTGAACACTCCTCCTTGAATACATTAATCATAATAAAAGTATGTATGACTAAAGTCACTCAAACTCCACTTTGAAGATAAAAAAATAATATAAAAATAGCCCAAGAGAGAGGGGATGTCAGGGAAGACACCATCGCGAAGAATTCCACCGCTGATTTCCGGGATCAGTCGACGGGCTGAGCCTTTCTTCCCCCCCATAGGGACGCCTTTGGGTAAGACTTCGATTACACCGAGCGCTTTCTCGGGGACTTAGAAATTTCTCTAGAGAATCTCTACCCTACGTTTATAGCCAGGCTGTATCGTTTATAATTTTGTCGCGCGTTTGTATACTTAGCAATATCTTTATTTGCACGTGCTTTGCAGACAGTGTATTTATCACCGGCAATCCTAAAGAACCTGTATATCTGTTGTTTAAATAAACTGCACTGTTTAAGTAGCTAGTCGTTCCGCTTTCTCACTGAACGCGACCAAAACTACAGAGAGGCCGTGCTAGTTCAGGAGCACGACTAGACTGAAGGTGCAGTCCACTATTAGTGTATCCAAATCGTAGTAGTTTAATACATATTAAACGCGATTG